>NC_000069.6:86168725-86446225 GCF_000001635.26 Mus musculus
CCACAGGCAAGCCACTTGATCCCTGACTTTTAGGTCCCTGTAAAATGGAGACAATCATAATTGCCCCTCCCATCTCAAAGGATCCTTAAAAGTGGAAAACACACAGGCCAATGGCTCTTCTCCTCTCAAGCTTCGAGCATACGCTAGAATCCAGGATGGTTTAGTTAATTTTATTTTTAGAATTTATTTATTATCAAAGACACTCAGTATCAGCCGAATGAGGGTAGTATTTAAATTGTCAACTCTGAACGCCTTGGGAATGAATGCAGATAGAATCTCTCCTTCTTGAAATATCACATAACCTCAGCTTTCTATCCCTAGTCCTACTTCCTCATTTCTCCTTCCCAGTAATTGCCAAGATGAGAAGTGTTTTAAATAGCTGAAGCCTCTGATGGTTACACAAAAAAGACAGTGCCAAGAGAATTAGGTGTTTTTCTTGTATGTTGTCAATAGGAAAGAACGATAGCCTAGAGGAAGCCCTGAGCCAGTAGAAGAGTCATTGACGTGATCTCACTTAATCTCCGGGGGTGACTCAGAGAAGGACACTCAGGGGCTTTGTGATGTGCTCCAAACCACACAGCGGAGGAAGTGGAGCCAGGAGTCAAATGTTTAAGCACAAATATTAAATTTTTCTGTAGCTGCTGTTCTGAGAGCCTGAGGGAAAACTCTTGTGTTTGTATTCAGTGTCAGACTCCTTCCTTCTCTTGTTTAGTTACTTATTTTTATTTATTCATGTAAGCAGCGTTGGCAGTCAGGCTCACACCTTGTGTAAGCACTGTTCCGATGAGCGTCTCCTCAGCAGTGTCTTTGGTGTGATGGTCAGTCCTGGGAGTTACAAGAGGAGACAGAGAAGCACAAGACAGCAGTGCTTAGCACACAGACAGCTTCTGGAGAGTAGGCCACTGGCTGCTACCCAGTGGTCAGCGCCAGGTTCGGATCAGGTGACGGCTGTGGACAGCCAACAGTAGAACCTTTTGGAGAATTTCTGTAAGACAGGAAAGGCGGGGCAGGGTAAACAGTTTAAGTCAGGATGCCTTGACTCTAAGGTCGATTTTTAGTTGCCTCTCGCCTACGTCTGTGAAGACCAAAGCAAAGGAATATTGCCTCCTGTCCCTGCCAGAGAGAGGAGGTGTGCGCTTGTCTATTACTCTGCATGTTAAAGGCATGCTGACTCTTTGCTATTTTTCAAAACTGGCTAGCTTCACAGGGCCATCTCATCCCAGCAAGCATGTTGTTTTTCTATGTTAAGACAGAATATTATGATACACAGGAAATAAAAGGCTGTAGAAAGAACCTAGAAAAAAAAAAAAGAAAAAGCATTGGTTTAGAACAACACAGGTTCCTTCTGTGGAAATTTAGCACATACCTTTGTGTGTGCTAAAAGTAAGAGGAGTCAAAGCACACATTGGTATATAGAAAACAAGAATTACTTAACCAACCTCCACTTAGGGCAAGAGACGTATGTAACTCTGCTGGTAGAGTACCAGCCTAGCATACACAGAGCAGTAGGCTTGATGCCCAGCTCTTTGTAAACTTCCTGATATGTGCCTGTAATCCTAGCCTTCAGGAGATAGAGGCTTAAGGATAAGAAGCACAAGGTCGAGCTGGAGAGGTGGCTCAGTGGTTAAGACCACGGACTGTTCTTCCAGAGGTCCCGAGTTCAATTCCCAGCAACCACATGGTGGCTCAAAACCATCTGTAATTGGATCTGATGCCCTCTTCTGGTGTGTCTGAAGAGAGCAATGGTGTACTCATATACATAAAATAAATAAATCTAAAGAAGAAGAAGAGGAAGAAGAAGAGGAAGAAGAAGCCCAAGGTCAGGGTGGAGAGATGCCCAGCCAAAAGCTCTGCTGTCTGGTTTTGGTGGCAGGTGCCTTTGATCCTAGTACTCTGGATCTCTGTGAGTTCCAGGCCAGCCTGGCAAGTGTCAGGATAGATATGTCTACCTAGTGAGACCCTGCCTCAAAAAGCACAAAACAGCATTCGTAACATTGGATGTAAATGAACTAACTAGCACAATTTAAAGGTAATTTCAGACTGAATCACAAAAGGCAATATGTACTTACCATCTGCAGGAAACTGATTTAAGGACTTATTTTTCAATTGTGTATGAGTATTTTACCTGCATATATGTCTGTGCACCATGTGTGAGCCTTGTGCCCAAGGGGGCCATAAGAGGATATTATATTCCCTGGAATTAGAATTCAGACAGTGAACATATGCTATATGGTAGCAGGAACCAAAACCAGGTCTTCTGCAAGAACAGCAGGTGCTCTTAACACAGAACCATCTCTCCAGCCCTGAGACCATATTTAGATTCAAATGTTCAAATAGAAGTAAAGAATGAAGAAATGCACCCTGGGCTGGTAGAAGGCATAGGCTGACCATCTAGGCCCAGATCCAGCACTTTGAGTGGCTTGACCCCGGCATCTACTTCATCTGCAAGTGAGCTGCTGAAGCACGTGGAAGAGCCAGTCCTGCAGAGCCAGGTGCCGTTACTGAACAGGACCAGTCCTAGGCTCACAGGCGGATGCCCAACATAGAGCCACTGCAGCTGCTTTCCCTGCTGGGAGGCAGGAGAGCAGAGGGCAGTGAGTGGTGCTTCCTGCAGGCCACGAGCACCAAGGTTGAGAGCCCAGAGAGCCTCAGATCAGCCAGCATGGACATGGAGGACAGAGAGCTGTGTAGCAGCTTAGAGTTTTTAGACTCAATCTCTGAACAGGCTACCTAGCCACACATTCATCCTGGCTGTGAGAGGAACAAAGGAATGTCCAAGATGAGAAATGGTTCATTTTCTGGATTGGACATCCTCAAAAGACCTCCACAGTCTGTGTTGCCCCCATAGGCTGTGTTAGTGTCTATAGTCTCTGATTCGTCTCCAGGCCATGTTGAAGCCAAGGGTCATATGGATGTCTGTGGTGTGGCTGCTGCTGGAGACCATGCCAATATCTGCGGCTCATACTACCACTGGAGATAAAGTGGATATCCGTAGTGTACAGCAGGAGGTCTGTGTTGCCACCATGGCCCTGCTGCATCTGGGGGCCATGCTGATGTGTGTGGTCTGTGTTACCACCTGCCTTAAGGTTTCTATCGCTGTGATGAAATACCAGGTTCAAAAAGCAAGTTGGAGAGGAAAGGATTTATTTGGCTTACTCTTCCATCGTTGGAGGAACTCAGGACAGGAACTCAAGCAGGGCTGGAACCTGGAGGCAGGAGCTGGTGCAGAGGCATGGAGGGGTGCTGCTTACTGGCTTTCTCAGCCTGCCTTCTTACAGAACCCAGGACAACCAGCCCAGGGATGGCAGCACCTACCATGGGCTGGGCCCTCCCACATTGATCACCAATTGAGAAATGTCCTACATCTGGTTCTTTGTTTGTTTGTTTGTTTGTTTGTTTGTTTCGAGACAGGGTTTCTCTGTGTAGCCCTGGCTGTCCCGGAACTCACTCTGTAGACCAGGCTGGCCTCGAACTCAGAAATCCGCCTGCCTCTGCCTCCCAAGTGCTGGGATTAAAGGCGTGCACCACCACGCCCAGCTACATCTGGTTCTTATGGAAGCATTTTCTCGACTGAGGCTCTTTTCTCTGTGATGACTCTAGTTTATGTCAAACTGACACACACAACCAGCCAGTAGACCACCCAAAGTCACAGGAAGCTCAGTGGTCTATGGTACCACCTGAAGCCATGTGGGTGTTCATGAGCTCCGCTCCTGCCAGGGCACACTGATTGCGTGGCCCATGATGCCACCTGAGGCCATGTTGTTGTCCGGGATTCCTGCTGCTATGGAAGGCTATGTTGGGGGTCCCTAGTCCATTGCAGACTGATGCTGTGCTGATATCCATGATCGGTGTTACCACGGAAGGCCACGCCAGTGTTTGTTGTCTGTGCTGCTGCCTGAAGTCAGGTTGATGTTTGTGAGCCTTGCAAAGGGAAAAACCTACAAGGCTGTGTACTTCTTGCCTTCGTCCAATTGGGGGCAAGCATACATCCTGATGTCCTTCCTGACGACACACCTCTCGCCTATGTGTGATCAAGCATGTCCTGTGCAGCTGGGGCAATCAAGCTTGTTTAACAGAATCAGAAACATCCTGTGGCTTGCTATCTTACATGGCAACAGCCCCAGCATCTCAGGATGCTATCTGTCCTCGAGCAAGTGGAGTTTATGGAGTAGAGGCAGTTTTGTTTTACAGATTTCTTGAGCACTGCAATTTAAACTTAAAACACAACTTTAGTCCTCCTGCAATCCTAGAACTTCCAGAGCACAAAGGCAGGAGGATCAGGAGTTTAAGTCCACCTTGGCTACATAGCGGGACTGAGGCAAGGCTACATGAGTGAGAGAATCTGATCTCAAAACAATCTTACAAACAAGCATCCCTTTATCCCAGGGGGGAAAAGGGTCCAAATGGCTTCACTAATGAAGTCTACCAAACATTTAAAGATAACCAATAGCAATTCTTTATAAGCTCTTCCAAAAAACTAGGAAAGAATAGTTCTTGATTTATATTATGAGGCCAATATTTACCCAGTAATAAAACCAGACAAGCTGAATATGGGCAAATGCCTGTTAACCAAGCACTTGAGAGGTGGAAGTAGAGATTCAAGGCTATGATGAAGTGTGCCCATCAGGCCAGAAACATCAGGTGTCCTGCTTCATCAGCTTCTGCCTTACTCTCAGAGCTGAAAGGGTCTGCAACCCTATAGGAGGAACAACAATATCAATTAACCAGTACCCCTAGAGCTCGTGCCTCTAGCTATATATGTAGCAGAAGATGGCCTAGTCGGCCATCATCGGAAGGAGAGACCCTTGGTCTTGCGAAGATTATATGCCCCAGTACAGGGGAAAGCCAGGGCCAGGAAGCAGGAGTGGGTGGGTTAGGGAACAGGGTGGGGGGAGGGTACAGGGGACTTTTGGGATAGATTTGATATATAAATGAAGAAAATATCTAATAAAAATAATTTTTAAAAAACATGAAAACAACAACAACAACAAAAACCTTGAAGGCCTAAGACAGTTTTCCTCTTAGGCAAGACATATAGTAGAGAGAGGCCCTAAAACTGGGTAATAAAATAGATGGGGAACTGCCAAGATGGCTGGCTTCTTCATTCTCCTCACCTGAGACAAAGATTCACAGCTTAAAGCAAAGACCTGGTTGGCTTTTTGTCCCATCTGTAGAGTCCCTGGCTATAGGATGGTCCAACAAGTTGGTCAGGCCAGAACACGTTTACCCCAGACTTGTAGACCTACCAGACTCCCTGACTTTATTCAAGCTGACCAGTCCTAAATTGGGGGAAGGAAAAAAAAAAAAAAAAAAAGACAGGGTCTCTCACTGATGCTGGAGCTGGTCTGGCTGCCAGCAAGTCATAGTGACCCTCCAGTCTGTCCCTACCTGATCCCCACCCTTCAGGACAATATCCAACTCCAACTTCATGCATAGGTGTTTTTGTAGTGCCAGGAAAGTGATAGTGCCTCCCCCCACCCCCCCCAAAAAAAAACAACAAAAAACAGACAGGAGCCAATCTGATGTAAATTATAGTAGGGTCTTTATTGTATTCGAGCTAGCTCGAGCCCCTCCAATGCACCGCTGTCATGCAGGACAGTTTTAGTGGTGGGGGAGCCCCAAATGTCTACTGGGGCAAGAATTTATAGTAAGCAGTAAGTGGGGGTGGGGGTGGGGTAAGTGTGCAAGCATCTCATTGGAAAGCTACTGTGGCCTTTAACATAATGTAATTGGCTGGTGCTGGGAGTCATATCATAAACTTAACTTCTGCTCCCCTGTGCATTGGTGGTCGTTAGGCAGGGAGTGGGCTTGTAACCTGTGGGTGGTGGTGGTGCAGATTTGTTGGGGAATAACCTGGAGACACTGGTCATGTTGGGAATTAGCCTAGAGACTGGAGCAAGGCTCAGGTTTTGTTGAGGGGCAATTTGAAAACTAATGCTAGGTATTAGCCTGTTAGTTTTACCTGAGTTCAAACGTAGGTCAGATTCTCTTAAAAGTCTAAACTTCTGTCTCGAAGAAAAAAACCAAAAAAACAAAAGTCTGAACTTAGCCAGGCAGTGGTGGCGCATGCCTTTAATCCCAGCACTTGGGAGGCAGAGGCAGGTGGATTTCTGAGTTTGAAGCCAGCCTGGTCTACAAAGTGAGTTCCAGGACAGCCAGGGCTATACAGAGAAACCCTGTCTTGAAAAAACAAACAAACAAACAAACAAACAAACAAAAAAAAAACAAAAAAAAAAGTTAAAAAATTTTTGAAATACTATTTTAAAAAGATAAGAAGATTCTTGAAACCAAAAAAAAAAAAAAAAAAGAAAAAAGAAAAGATTTGGCTTCTCATTGCAATTTCAAACTCAGGTTCTCATGCTCATATAACAAGTGTTTTTGGCCACTGATCTATCTCTGTAGTCCCAAATAGATAAAAATTTTTAATTATACCTCTATAAATCTAAGGAAAACTTAGGCATGTTGATTTGATTATAGCACTTGGGAGACTGAAGCTTATAGCAAGCAAGCTACTGCTGAGATTCAAGGTTATCCTGGTCTACACGATAAGTTCTAGGATAGCCTGCACTACACTATGTGAAACTTATTCGTTAAAAAGAGAGAGAGAGAGAGAGCCTGAAGAGAGGGCTTAGTGGGTAAGAGCTGTTCTTCCAGTGGGTCCAGTTTCAATTTTCAGCACCCACACGATTATCTGTAATTCCAGTCCCAGAGATCTGGCACCCTTTTTTGGCCTCTTGAGGCAATAGGCACACGTGTGGTAGGTACACAGACATACATGAAGGCTGGACACCAAAACATTAAAACATCAACAACAAAGATACATGTAGTACAGCAAAGTTGCAAGATACAAGAGCAACTCTAAAAACATCTTCTATAGATTAGCAATAACAATCCGAAAATGATATTAACATATTAGTGAGGGCTGGTGAGATGGCTCAGTGGTTAAGAGCACTGAATACTCTTCCAGAGGTCATGAGTTCAAATCCAAACAACCACATGCTGGCTCACAACCATCCGTAAAGAGAAACAAAGAAAAACCTATGGGCCGGTGTGACCTGGAGCAGAGGCACGGAGGGAGCAGAATCGGAGCGAGAGGGGCCCTGAGCGAGAAGGGAAGGGAGAAAAAAAAGATAATAGTGAGAACAAGATACTGAAACTGAACAGGCCAGCTCTGGGCAGGGTCTCACATAGAAAGCAAAAGTTCCAAAAGGCCTTGTTTCTCTGGCCAGAAGGGACCTCTGGTATCTTATCTGATCCTGACCAGGCACTGTGCCTGAAGGCTGCTGTATGTGAGGGCAGGACTAAAACTCCAGTCCAGATATCAACCCTTCCACCAAGGAGCCAGCGCTCCAGATTGTCACGGTAGAAATGGGTCATTTCCTTTCTCCAGTTTCATCCTAAGGGGTTTTATGGTTGCCTCTTCAGAGGAGGGGTGTTACAAAGCAGTTGACACTCACTAAGGGCGCACTATTGTCGGGAGAATGGAACCTTTAGCCTGAGTGGAGACCTGATATTCTGGTTCAGCAGGAGCTCTGATCCACCCTAACCTGTGCAGGAGAGATCGGGAAAATACTCATTCCCACCGTGAGACACTGCACACGTCCTTCCCAAACCCTGCTCTCTGCGTGGTCACTTGCACAGCCACAGCTGGCAAGTTTCATCAATTTCCCTGACTTCCTTAGTTGCTGAGAAAATGAATCGTAACTTTTCATTTTCTTTTTAATGTTGAGAAGCAAAGGCAGGCAGATCTCTGTGAATTCAAGGCCACCCTGGTCTACATAGTGAATTCCAAAATAACCAAGGCTAATATGAGAGATTCGGTGTCAAAAAAAAAAATCAGTTTTCTCCAATGGAGTCTCACTGGATATACAAATCACATTTAAGAGCAGGCCCCATGCCCAACAGTATACAGCCACCACAAAATGAGCTCAGAGGCCGTGCGGGAGGGTTTCTGTCTCACTATGCCTTGCTGGGCTTTTTGTTTGTTTGTTTTTGTTTATCATTATAAGTCTTTCACTTGTGTATTTTATGGTTTCCAATCTTATTTTTTCTTATGGGAGTTCATTGTATGCAGATGTGTGTCTCTGGGTCTGTTTGTTTTGCCCCTTTTCTTTGCTTCTTTTTTTTTTTTTTTCTGTTTATTTTGTCCTATTCTGGTTTGTTGGTTTGTTACATGTATTTTCTTTTTTCTTCCTCCCTCCCTCCCTCCCTCCCTCCCTCCCTCCCTCCCTCCCTCTCTCTCTCTCTCTCTCTTTCTTTCTTTCTTTTTTCTGGAGGGGTGGGGATGGGGTTTGAGTAACAGTCCTGGATGTCCTAGACTTACTCTGTAGAACAGGCTGCCTCTGCCTCCCAAGTGCTGGGATTAAAGGTGTTTGTTTTCTAATCAGAGAGACAGAGACAGAGACACAGAGAGACACAGAGAGACACAGAGAGACACAGAGAGAGAGAGAGAGACAGAGACAGAGAGACAGAGACAGAGAGAGAGACAGAGAGGAGAAAAGGTGTAGATTGGGTGGGTAGGAAGGTAGGAAGAACTGAGAGGAGTTAATGGAGGGGAGAGGGTAACTGTGATCAGAATATAGTGTATGAAAAACATATTTTCAATAAAACTAAAATTATATATGTGTGTGTGTGTGTGTGTGTGTATCCCTCAAATTCATAGCCACTTCTACCCCCTTTTAAAGCATGCTTTCCTTAATACTTTGTGCTTCCCCTCAGGTGAAAAGTGGAAGGAAGGGATACTTAAACATAAATTTGTTCACAAATATTCACAGCATCATTATTTGAAACAGACAAAAGAGCTAGCCTGGCATGTTTGCCAGTGAAAGGATGTATTCAGACAGTGGAGAAGCATTCAGCTCTAACAATGAATGTCGATAACACACACTACAGATGCACTGTAGAAACACTTATCCAAGAGGAGGAATTCTGGTGCAGAGGCCATTAATATGTCTGTTTGTTTGTTTGGTGTAGTGCCAGTGCCTGAACCCAAGGTCTTCATGCATGTTCAATGTGTAGTCCACTTCCAAGCGTCATCGATCTCTACCCCAACAGTAGTGGTGCTTTTGTAACACTGTAGTGACATGAAATGTCAAGAGTGGTCCTTTTTATGTTTTATATATTTTACCATTCTTAAGCAAACCAAGCATGTATCTACTATTCCACCTAAGAAATAAAACATTTAAGGAGCTCAGCAGTTAAGAGCTCTGGCTGCTCCCATACAGTGGCTCACAACCATTTTTAACTGCAGTTCCATGAGATTGTACATCCCTCTTCTGACCTCTTGAGCCCAGGCACACAGATAGTGCACATACATGTATGTAGGCAAAATATTATTGATACACGTAAAATAAATAAACCTGTAAACAATTAAAAAGAAAAAACAAAGCACAAGGAATAGTATACCAAATTTAACAATGAAAATGAATTTACCATCATTATTATTTTATTTTTGAGGTCCTGGCGATTGAACCTGATGACATTGTACATGCAATGTAAAGTCTTAATCACCAAACTAGACCTTCACCTGTTTTTTTTTTTTTTTAAGATTTATTTATTGATTATATGTAAGTACACTGTAGCTGTCTTCAGACACTCCAGAAGAGGGAGTCAGATCTTGTTGGGGATGGTTGTGAGCCACCATGTGGTTGCTGGGATCTGAACTCTGGACCTTCGGAAGAGCAGTCGGGTGCTCTTACCCACTGAGCCATCTCGCCAGCCCCCCCCCCCCTTCATCTGTTTTTATTCCACAGAAACAACTTAGAGCATTTTATTTCATGATCTATCACATGCCAGAATATACAGTTAAGAATTATTTGGAAGGGGGCTGGAGAGATGGCTCAGCAGTTAGGAGCTCTGACTGCTCTACAAAGGTCTTGAGTTCAAATCCCAGCAACCACATGGTGGCTCACAACAATCCATAATGAGATCTGACTCCTCCTTCTGGAGTGTCTGAAGACAACTACAGTGTACTTACACATAATAAATAAATAAATTAAAAAAAAAAAGAATTATTTGGAAGGCTGTGAAGAACCAAATGGTTTGTTGATCAGCAAAGTGGTACGATCAGAACTTCACTAAGAGAAATTGCTTGGTTTTGTTTTGTTTTCTGCATGCTAGAAAAATTGTAGGAACTACTGAGCTCAAGTGATCCTCCTGCCTCAGCTGCCTGTGGTGCTAGGCCTCAGGTACACCCCCTCTGGCTCCATCAAACCCATCGAATTAAAACTTTGCCCTAGAAAGTAGCCAAGGAGCTAAAGGGATCTGCAACCCTATAGGTGGAACAACATTATGAGCTAACCAGTACCCCGGAGCTCTTGACTCTAGCTGCATATATATCAAAAGATGGCCTAGTCGGCCATCACTGGAAAGAGAGGCCCATTGGACTTGCAAACTTTATATGCCCCAGTACAGGGGAATACCAGGGCCAAAAAGGGGGAGTGGGTGGGCAGGGGAGTGGGGGTGGGTGGATATGGGGGACTTTTGGTATAGCATTGGAAATGTAAATGAGTTAAATACCTAATAAAAAATGGAAAAAAAAAAAAAAAAAACTTTTCCCTGAATTCCTTGTTTGTTTGGTGGGTTTGGTTATGTTATTAGCTGTTCTGTGTTTTGTTTTTTTTAATTAATGAATTGATTTAGTGTTTAAAATGTGTATATGTTGAGTGTGGACACACACTTCCTTGTTTAAAGGACAACTTTTGGGGAGTCAGTTCTTTTCTTCCACCTTGTTTTAAGACAGGGTCTCTCTTGTTTCTGTCTTTAGACATCAGCTCCAAGGCTAGCTGGCCAATGAGCTTCTGACAGATTTCTCCTCTCTGCCTCCCATCTCACCGTATGAGCAGAGTGCGGATTGCACATTCATGCTGCTGCATCCAGATTTTTATGGGGATTTTGCTGATGCAACTCAGGTAGTTAGACTTGGCTAACAAGTACTTGCACGCTGACAGGTCCTCTGGTTTTGTTCTGTGTCTTCTGGTTTTGTTTTTGTTTTTGAGGTAGGGGTCACTCTAGCCCAGAGAATTTGGGATTCTCTCTGTGGCTCCATCTGGCTTCAAAGTCACTGCAGTCCTCACAGTTGAGCCTCCTGAGCACTGGGTTCACAGGCACGCAACACTATGCTCATTCGGTTGTGGTTTTGTCGCTGTTATTGCAGGGCAAGGGACTGAACCAGGAACTGAGGAACCGGAAGATACAGAGCAGGATGACTTCAGATCCAGATCCAACCAGGCCAGGCCCGGAGATACCGGGTAGCCTTCTGCTACCGCTGTTGTAGTTAAACAAGGCCTTTACAATATTTGCTTTCCTATTTTTACCTATGGAAAGCAGGATTTATGTCTCATTGACCATTTACTAAGTAAACCATAGTTTCTGATTTGCTCACTGTCATTGTACAACCTTCTAAAGAATTATTTTATGACTGAGTAGACTGAGGTTTAAAAAGATTAAGGACAAGGGTACTTGCCTCTAAAGCATATATGCACACACACACACACACATATATATGTATGTGTGTATATATATATATATGTAAATATTCATTTCTTTTCCTTTATATGTATGGGTATTTTCTCTGCATGCTGTGTCTGTGTACCACATGTTTATAGTGCCCTCAGAGAGGCGAGAAGAGGGTGGTGGATCCTCTGGAGTTACCTATTGCTATCAGTTGCCACGTGGGAGCAGGGAAGCAAACCCAGGTCTTCTGGAAGAGCATCAAGTGCTCTTAACCCCACAGTTGTCTCTCCAGCCCCTAAAGCCTGTATACTTTTAGTTTTTAAAGAAAAACAAACTTAAAAATAGGAAACCAGTGTTTTGCTGTCCTGATCATGTCTCTGTTGTATTTAAGGCTAGTCTCCACACAGAATGGCCAGGATAATTATTAACCTTTTAGAAACTTAAAGGTAATTATTTTAATTAGTATGTTGGAGACTCACACACACACACAAAAACTTTTTTTAAAAAGATATCTCTTATATTTCTTTTTAGAATATTAAACTTGTGGCATCAAAAAAGCATAAAACCAAAGAGCAACATCACCTTCTGAGAGGGTTTGTGACCACCTGTACCACAGATTCAACCAGTAAAGGAGGTGTGCATTAGAGAAAGGGGGAACTTAGAAACCCAGAGACAGGAGCTGAGGTCTCTGGCTGGAGTTACTCTACTCTTCTGTAAGAATTCATTTCATCACTCTGGGAAGGAAAAGAAAAGATGGCCTTCACAGCTCAGAGGCAGATAGGACCAGACACCAGCTCAGGATGAATGAGATCTGCCCTTATAAATGGCCAGCTGGTTCACTTTCCCTTCCTTTCCCTCTGTTCCCACAGAGCCTTTTGGAAAAGCTTAAATGCTTCAGGCTGACTTAACTATGCGACAGGAAGGGAAGGGAAGAGATATCTCCACCTTAAACCAAAGGTTACTAGGAAAGAGTAGGTCCTCCTGAGGCCAGCCTGTGGGTGACAGTGGTACAGGCACCCACTTTGTAAAACTCAGGACATTGGGGCCTGAGCAACCAAAGCACTTCTCACTGTAGTCCTGGCAGTAGCTTTCCCTTCTCTTCCTGCTGTGGATTGGTATGAAGGAGGGAGCCAGGTGTTCGTTATCTCCAAGTCAGATACATTAATGAGTCACGATATCAAGTTAATGGGTGTCAAAGGGAGGCAGTATAAAACGACAAGAAAAACGCCAGGACTTGGGAAGGAAAAGGAGATTCCCACTGTGGGGTCTGATTGAAGTCTGTCACCAACTGAAAATCACAGTACAATTATCATACTGCCGTGATGGCTGTGAACCAGTCAATATCACACAAACACACACACACACACACACACACACACACACACACACACTTTCTCATGTTGAGAGGGCTTCCTGAACCTGAGTTGGTCAAACTCCCTATGCAGTAGAAGATAAACTTGACTTTCTAATCCTCCTGCCTCTACCCCTGCCACTCTGCAATTCAGAATGCCACTCCTCAAGGGTTGATTTGAACTGGTGGCTTCGTGCATGCTAGGCAAGCGTTGTCCTAACTGAGCCACATTCCTGTAGAGCAATTTTCAAGTAAGAATGTCAAACTAGCAACAAAGCATGCTTAAGGCCTGAGTGTATATGATTTTGAGTATGATCTTACTTCTCTTCTGGATAGTTTCTGGGAATATTATGAACAAGATTATTCTGTGCAAAGATAACCTTACCTTCCTATGATCCATGGTTTTGTTTTGTCAGCTTTTAACCCAGTCTGATGCAACTCAGGAAAAACCCTATGATCTCTACTAACTTCCTTACCCACCCCTTAAGGATAATAACTCAAACGCACATAAAATTCGAGTATGGCTGCCACAGTAAGTGTGGCTCTTTTTAAGCAGCCAACACCCATGCTCTTGGCTGTTTCCTCTTCTGTCCCCCGAGCACCTTTATATTATCCTACACTTAATCTGTTTCTTTAAGTCAGACATGGTGCACATAACTTTAGCCTCAACACTCAGGAGGCAGAGGCAGGTGAATCTCTGCAAACTCAAGGGCAGCCTGGTCCATATAGTAAAGCCCTGTCTCAAAAAAAAAGGAAAAAGAGAGAGAGAGAGAGAGAGAGAGAGAGAGAGAGAGAGAGAGAAAAGGAAAGGAAAGGAAAGGAAAGGAAAGGAAAGGAAAGGAAAGAAAAGAAAAGAAAAGAAAAGAAAAGAAAAAGGAAGGGAGGAAGGGAGGAAGGGAGGAAGGGAGGAAGGAAGGTAGGTGGCTGGAGAAATGGCTCAGTAGTTAAGAGCACTGACTGCTCTTCCAAAGGTCCTGAGTTCAATTCCCAGCAACCACATGGTGGCTCACAACCATCTGTAATCTGTCTGAAGACAGTTACAGTGTACTCATATAAAATAAATAAATAAATCTAAAAGGAATAAATAAATCTAAAAAAAAAAAAAACCAAAAAGAAAGAGAAGGGGAAAGAAAGGAAAAGAAAAGGCAAGTCTCTCTCTCTCCCTCCCTCTCTCTCTCTCTCTCTCTCTTTAAAAACAATAAACTCTAACTTGGAACTTGCCACCCAGGAAGAGATTTTACACACTTAGAAAAATTCTCTAGCCTACTTTGCAGTATTGCGGGATAGCCTGGCACTGAGGCCAGGTTGGGTGAGTGATGGGTGGGACCGCAGCTTGAGTAGGATTGTAAGTTGTATACCTGTTCCCCTCCATTTAAATGAAAACTTCATGCTAGTGCTCCCTGAGATAGATTTGGAGGTGAAATTTCCTCTTCCTAATATGGTTACATTGAATAAATCTCCTTTCCTGCTTTTCACTACTATCTGTGCCTTCAAGTGGCATATTAAGGACAGGTGACCTGATTGTTAGGACTCCCTGGGCCAGCCTTTGACCATACCAACTCTGGCAACACTTCTACACGTATATATAGCTAATTAAAAAAAAAAAGCTGTATCAGAATTATAAAGGGAAAAAATTGAGGACACTTTACTGTACGTTTTTATTTTTCATATTAGAATTTGTACACTCAGTCTGCCACTTAAACACAGATAAAATGCCTCATTTAAAAGTTGTTTTGATCTGGGATTCCTGGTACACACCCATGATCATAACACTTGGGAGGTAAAGGCCAGGAGACCAAGAATTCAAAACTAGCAGGAAAGCAAGTTTGAAGCTACTGTGGGCTACTTGAGACCTTGTCTCAAACAAACAAGTAAAAGGATTTTTGGACCTGGGTCTGGTGGCACAGGTCAAGTAATCCCAGATACTTAGGAGGCTGAGGCCAGAGTACAGGAAGTTCAAATGTTAACCTGGGTATTTGGGAGAACATATCTCAAAATAAAAAGTAAAAGGAGTCGGGATGTAGCTAAGTGGTAACGTGCTTGTCTAGCATTCGAAAGGCTCCAGGTTTGTTCTCTAGCACCACAAGCAAATGCAAATCGTCCTGGGTGCTTTTAGAAGTTTAACAGTAATGGTCCTGTGGACATCTTTTGTTTGGCCTGCTAGGAATGAAGACACACATCTATTGGTAAGGTTAGGTGCCTGTGTAATGATCCTGGGTAACACTCAGCCCCTTTACTTCTCTCTCAATACTATTAAAATTGTTTTCATGTGTGTATTTTGTGAGACGGTAGTTGTGGAGATTACTCTCTCCCTGTACCATATGGGCTTCAGTTACAGGCAGCTATGGGCCACTCAGTGTGGGTGTGGGAACTGGACTCTGGTCCCCTGCAAGAGCAGTAAGCATTCAGTAAGCATTCTTAAATGCTGGTCTGTCTCTTCAGCTCCCTTATTTACTTTTTGTTTTTTTCACTTATGGTTTGTTTATTTATTTTTGAGATACAGTCTCACGAAGTCCATGCTGTCTTTGAAATTGCTTCATGCTGAAAAGGATGCTGAGACTTCTGACCCCGTTGCCTCTACCTCCCAAAGGCTGAGATCTCAGGCATGTACCACCATGCCCAGTTTTGACTTGGTACTGGGGATTGAACCCATGGCCATGTACAAACTGTGCAAGCACTCTACCAACTGATCTAAATCCCTGCCCCTTAACCTCTTCACTTTTTAAAAGGGTTTGAATATTTTCTTGCAATCTGATTTTATGGAATTCACAGCACAATATACCCTCTCACCTACGCTGCTCTCTTGAGTTCACTGATAAGTAACTTGATCATTAATTTTGAATCTTTAATTATAACAAGTTACATGTGTCTAAACTGTCTCACATGTATACCATAGATCATGTTGTCTGAGTTAGGGTTTCTATTTCTGTGGAGCTACGCTGTGTCCACAGCAACTCTTATAAAGGAAAACATTTAATTGGGACTGGCTTACTTAGCTTCCGCTAAACTGCCCACCTGTGCAGAGGTTTAGTCCATGATTGGCACGTACATAGACAGCAGCGTGCAGACGTGGTGCTGGGGAACTGAGAGCTGTGCATCCATATCCGAAGGCAGCAGGAAGAGACATTGCCACACAGGGCCTTTGTGGATAGGAGAACTTAAAGCCCACCCCCAGAGACATGCTTCATCCAACAAAGCCACACCTACTCCAAGAAAGCCACACCTCCTAATAGCGCTACTTCCTATGGGCCGAGCATTCAAATACAGGAGTCTATGGGGCGGGCCACTTCTATTCAAACAATCACACACACTAACTCATTTGTACTCAGATGTTTTCATCAGTTGTTTGTTTGTTTGTTTGTTTTGCCAAGCCAAATTCTCAGATATTTATGTCCTTTTTGGTTATTACACAAGAACAATGCACCTCAGTAATGGTTTTGGGTTTTGGGGGAAACATTTATCAAAACGTGAGCATGAAATACTGACATCTTGCTAGTATTGCCAACCCGTAACAAGTTCCAGATAAGGCAAAACTAAGGTAATACCAATAAAAGTCAAAGTAGACCTGTTGTAGGGAGCCCCAGAGATGACCACTCAGCCACAGTTTATATACAATTGAAAGTCTTTATTCTAGCTGACTGAGATTACACGTGGGTATTTGGGGATCTAGATATAGCCTTGAGTGTCCAGAGCATGGGGTGTTTGAAAGCAAAAAACACGTCCTGGTATCTTAGTTGGTAGCTGTCCTGTGTAAATGTGTGTGTGTGTGTGTGTGTGTGTGTGTGTGTGTGTTTTGCAGGGGACACTGGCTTTTTATAAGCAAACAATTTGACAGAAAAGAAATGGTTAGCTGGAGAGGAGGTTCTGTGCTAAGATAAACAGTTAGCTGGAGGAGTTGCTCATAAGCAAGCAGTTTTAACAGAAGCGAAGATAAATTAGCTGAGGTATCTTGACTTTGGGTTCCTAGAATAGAGTTGGGTAATTTTCCATGGGATTCTCCATCAAGGAGGTAAAGTCCTATTAAACCTGAAATGTTCTTATCAAGAATACAGGATGAAGCAACCTCAGCACTGCCTTGCTCTGTTTCAGACCGTACTAAATATGGTTGACTCTCTATTATCTATCCCAGACATACTGTACTGGCAGTTTTGTGATGTCTCTATACAGTCACTAGATAATAGCTAGAAATCAGGGTCCCTTCTTAGGGGGCTTAATCTAGTTAATAAAATAACTTAAGAATGTGTCTTAGTTAGGGTTTTACTACTGTGAACAGATACCATGGCCAAGGCAACACTTATGAGGACAACATTTAATTGGGGCTGGGTTACAGGCACAGAGGTTCAGTCTGTTATCATCAAGGAGGGAACGTGGCAGCATCCAGGCAGGAGGAGCTGAGAGTTCTAGATATTCATCTGGAGGCTGCTAGCAGAATACTGACTTCCAGGCAGCTAGGATTAGGGTATTAAAGCCCATGCCCACAGTGACACACCTAATCCAACAAGGCTACATTTCCTAATAGTGTCCTTCCCTGGCCCAAGCATATACAAACCATGACAGAATGGTACTCAGACAGAAGCTTGAGGGCACTTTTGTTTGAGCTTAAAAGAAAAATCCCTGGGCAGGCAAACTTCCCAGGTGGGGAAAACGGAGAAGGGGAAGAAAACAAGCAAACATCCCAACTGAGCTACACTAGTCTGGACAGCAGCTGCATGGGGCAGGCAGCCACGGTAGTGCGAGGGTTTGAATAAGGAAATCCCAAGTGTTAGGGGAAGCATGTTTAGAGCAGAAATAGAGAGAAGAAAAGGAAAAGTTTTGTCTGTGGCCCTGTAAAAGAGTGTGTATATGGGCAGGGGGGGGATTCTGGCAAGGAAAGGTACATGTTTCATTAAAAGGATAATTACCCCTCCTTCCTCTTTAACAGAACTTAAGGTGGTCTTCATCAGGTCAAGGACCTGCCCAACCAGATTAACTTCTAGGGGAGGAGACAATGGAATGCCTCCATCTACAGGCAAATTCCATTCTTTACTATAGCAATATGACTGGCGTAACCAATCTAGGGCATTTCATCCTGGGACCAGTAAATGGTTTCCAAATAAGCATGCAGCCAATTTTGTAGGGTTCTTAAAGATAGATTCTCACTCCTGCAAATGGGTCTTCTTTCTCTGGATGTTAGCACTTCTGGGATATGATGTCAAGAATTACTGCAGTCACTTCTCCACTGTCTAAGGGCAGCAAGAGACCTGGGTTGACACACTTGAAGAGACAGAAGAATCCTCTGTTTTTATATCATTGTTAATCAATGACATCAGTCAACCTTGCCCTAACCCTGAACTTCCTTGTCTTATAACGTAAGTGTTCTTATTATCTGTGAATATGATTCATGAGAACAGGTTCTAGTCAGTATTGGCAACTGCACTACTCTCCTGGTTCATTGCATGTTAGTGTTCTTGGGAATTAGTTGGTTGCTATAGCCTGAATCTGAAATGTCCCCCATGAAGACCCTTGAAGCCTTAGTCCCCAGCTTGTGGTACTGATGAGAGGCTAGAGACCTTAGAGGAGCTAATGAGTAGGAGGAAGCTGGGGGTAGCACCTACTTGGTGGGAGCTGTGCCCTACTCCCTGTTCGATGAGCAGCCTTCTCCCACCATGACTGTCCATCATGACATTTTGCCTTATTAGAAACGTGCAAGCAGTAGAACCAGCTAGTCACACACGGAGACTCTGAGCCTGTGAGTCAAAATAAACATGTCTCCCTCTCACGTTGTTTTCTTAGGGTTCTGTCACAATGATGGAAAGTACCCAGCACACTAGTTACCCTGGATGCTTGTAAAATATTTTCTTCAACTCATCCGGTACAGTTGGAAAACTCTTTCAAGAATATACATGGCTCCAAATTTACAAGCATTCTACAATGTACCCAGCCCCCCAGCATCCTGTCAGGATCCGTTTGTGTCAAAAGCTCTGTGGCCATCTCTTTATGGCTTCTATTGCAGACTCTGGCAAGGTTTGAAAATGTAATTCTTTCCTTAAGCACTTAAAAATTCCCAGGCGGGCAGAGGGTGAAACTGAGTTAAGAGTGTGCCCTGCTTGTGTGAGGTCCTGAGGCTTTATTGTTATTTAATTCTGCTTAAGTCCTGAGTTCTTTTAAGTAGACTGCTTGAATAGATTTCTGACCCCACATTTCTTTCTTCTTGCTTGTCTTACTGACCCAAACTTTCCGCCCAGTGATCTCAAATTTCAGCCTTACCTGCCTATCAGGAACCATTTCTTCTCTAAAGTCTCTTCATGTTCCTGTAAGTGTGGTGGAGTGTATTTACAAGGAGGAAATGAATAGCCCAGAGAACCCAGGAGACTTTCATCAGGATGACTACAACAGAGGTGCCCAGTTCCTGTGCCTGTTTCCCTCTGTGGAATAAAGAAAATTTATAAACTGTTAACTCTGTGTGCTCCCATGAACTTGTTTAAAAGTTCCTGAGTTATATCGAAGTTAGCTTTAACTACCAAAGATTTCAAAGAGGGGTGGGGAGTTAATCAGAAAGCTTTATTTCAAGAGCCACTCTTATTATTTAAAACATCACTGGCCATCATTCAACATGTGAAGGTAATAACTTCTTTAATGCAGCCACCTGTCATTTCTGGCCCCAGGCCATTAGCCTGGGTAATCAACCTTGGTTTCCTTTCGGTCCCTCTCAGCTTCCATGGGACAGGTTTGCCTTTAGCCGTGCTTCATGTAATAACCTCCAACAATCTGCATGCTTCATGTAATAACCTCCAACAGTCTGCGTCTGCTTTATCTGCACTGACAGGTAAGAGTAGAAGTCAAAATATATTACAGGTTCTATATTCTTACATAGTAACTATGTGAAGCTTAATTTTCTACCCACTAAATACTTTTCCTTTTAATTATTTATCAATTTTTTTCCTATTTTTCTTAGAATGCACTCCTGAATTACTTTCCTATTTGCTGCAAAATTCTATGAAGCCATTCATTGCATGTTGAGAAACATTATCCTGTATTCAGGTCCCCAAGGATTTTAATTTTTTTCTTTTATTTAATTAATTAACATTTAAAATAATGGGCAGAGGGGCAGGACATAATGGTATACATCTCCACCACTTGGGTGGTGGAAATAGGAAGACATCTTTGGCTACCTAGCAAGTTGATGTCATCCTGGGATACAGGAGCCCGTCTCAGGGGTGGGGGAGCTGTGCCCACTCCCTGTTCACTATTCAATGAGCAGCCTTCTCCCACCATGACTGTCCATCATGACATTTTGTCTTATTGGAAACGTGCAAGCAGTAGAACCAGCTGGTCACACACGGAGACTCTGAGCCTGTGAATACACATATCTCCCCCTCACACTGTTTTCTTAGGGTTCTATCACAATAATGGGAAGTACCCACATATAAAGGAAGAAATGCAAGCCTGGTCTATTAAGTTAAAAACAGTTGGGTCCAGTGGCGCTTGCCTTTTATCCCAGCACTCAGGAGACAGAGGCAGGCGTATCTCTGTGAGTTTGAGTCTCGTCTGACCTACATAGCAAGTTCCAGGCCAGCCAGAGCTACATAGTAAGACCGTGTTTCAAAACAAAACAAAAAACCAGAAATGAACTTAAGAAAAAGGATCCAGAAACTCCTTCCCAAAACATGCATGTGTCCCCTGAGCACATGAAAAAATCCTCAGAGGTATTAATCAATAGAAGGCCACAACACTACTTTACATGTGCTAGGATGAACGGCTGTATTATAACTAAAGATTATAGGCACTAGAACCCTGAGGGATTCAGGGAAATTGGAATCCTGATGCATGGCTATTGGGACTGTAAAACAACACAGTCATTGGGGGATCCAAGTGACATTTCCTTATTTCCTTAAGTGATTTAATAAAGAGATCTCATATAACCTAGAAACACCACATCTACCCTCACAGAATTGAAAAGAGTCTCTGCACACAAATGTGCACAGCAGCATTATCAAAACCAAAAAAAAATAAAAAAAAAGGGTGGGGTGGGGTGGGGAATGATCTAAATGTCTGGTAAATGAATGAACAAGATGTGCTGTGTACACTCAGTGGAATATAATTATGCCCTAAAAAGTAAAGAAGTGTTGATACATGCAGCACATGGATGGAAACACTGTGTTAAGTGAAAGAAGCCAGACAAAAGGCCACATATTCTATAATTCCATTTGTATAAAATGTCCAGACTAGGCAAACATTAAAGCTTACCGTTACATCAGTGTTAGCCAGGAATAAGTTGGGAAAATGAGAAATGAGGAATGAAGTTGTGGGTATAACATTTACTCTTGGACTATTAAAAATGTTCTGGAACTAGATAATGATGATGCAGATAACTGACTAAATGGCTACTTCTGAATGTACTAAAACCCAATGCATTGTATACATTGTTGTGTGTGTGTGTGTGTGTGTGTGTGTGTGTGTGTGTGTGTGTGTTTTACAGTGCTAGGGACTGAACCCATAGCCTTTCACATGCTAATCAAGTACTGTAGTAATAAGCTATACCCTCAATTCTGTATCTTGTATATCATAAGACAGTTGTATAGTATATAACTAAAATTCAATTATAGGGTCTGGGAGGATTGCTCAGTGGTTAAGGGCACTTGCAGACAACCCGGGTTCCCAGCACCCATACTAGATGGCTCACAACCTCTCAGAACTCCAGTTCCAGGGAATTTGAGGTTTCTCCTGACTCCTGTGGGCCTCTGCACACATGTGGTGTGCACACACTCAGGCACACACACAATCACATAAAGAAAATATTTTTTAAAAAGAGAAACCAATGACTATATTTCTACTCTATAGTGACAAGACTGGTTCTAGAAATATCTTCAGAATCCAGGTGAAAAGTATACAGAAAAAAAATAACAAAAGCTGTGCTGTAAATCTAGCACAGGGGAAACTGAGGCAGAAGGCTTGAGAGTTCCAAGCCAGCCTCTGCTTTATATTAAGACGAACACTGACACACACACACACACAAAAGAGAAACAAAACACAAATAACAGTAGTTAGCAATGACACACCGTAACTGAATTCACATTCTAACTCTTCAAACATGTCACCGTGGTTTATGCTTTCATGCTTCTCTTGTTCTCTGCGTTGAAATAATAATTACCTCTAGAGAGAAGGGTACAATTAAGGCACAGCTTATTTGCTGTATATTTGCCATTGGCTGGGGGTGGAGTGCCAAAATTTTTTTTTTTCCTGCTCTTTCAAATTTGATCTCAAACCCATCGATCTGAAAAAGGAACCAGGTGTAAGCTGCTGTCTAGAAGGTGTGAGTCTCTGCCTGTGTCTCACGGAAAGATTAAAAAGTGAGAGGTGTCAGGAGCTTTAGGTTCCTATTGTCACAATTTCTTTTCTTTTCTTTTCTTTTCTTTTCTTTTCTTTTCTTTTCTTTTCTTTTCTTTTCTTTTCTTTTCTCTCCTTTTCTTTTCTTTTCTCTTCTTTTCTTTTTTCTTTTCTTTTCTCTCCTTCCTTCCTTCCTTCCTTCCTTCCTTCCTTCCTTTCTTTCTTTCTTTCTTTCTTTCTTTCTTTCTTTCTTTCTTTCTTTCTTTCTTTCTTCGAGACAGGGTTTCTCTGTGTAGTCCTGGCTGTCCTGGAACTCACTCTGTAGACCAGAACTCGAACTCAGAAATCCACCTGCCTCTGCCTCCCAAGTGCTGGGATTAAAGATGTGCACTACCACTGCCCGGCCCACAGTTTCTTAATAAGTGTAGATAGGAATCTTGTGAGTGATGACTCGCAGAAATAAATCTCTGAAAAGTCTCTAAGCCTCACTAAACACTCAGGACAGGCACATTAGAATGGTGAGATCAGGTTAAGGCTGCGGCGTTGCTCAGTGGTAGTGTACTTGCCTAGATGCATGGGGTGATTTATAAGTAGGGAGAGCACATATACTAAAATTGAACCAATACAGAGAAGATTAGAGTGGTCCCTGCACTAAATGACATGCAAAAGCATTAAGAAAAAAGCATTCTGTACTGTAAAAGGCAGGTGTGTGAACAATAGGTATTGATTGAATACCATAGTTACATTTTTTTTTGCAAAGTAACATTTATGTAATCTTATACAACATGAATATGTAGTATCAGTGTTTGTTAATTACTTAGCTTTTATTCAAATTAATGTATAGGTTGAAATGTACATCTAGGATCTTAGCTGGGTATGGTAACATTTGCCTAAAGTTCCAGCAACTTGGGAGATTGAACTGGGAGGATTTTGAGTTCAAGACAAGCCTGATTGATGAGTAAGACTCCATCTCAAAATAATAACGATAGTATCAATAAAAAAAACGAATCTTAGAAGTTTATGCAAGAATACTATTTTCAGAGATTATTTCTCAGTGTGGTTGATCTAGACATTCATTTCCTGAGTTATATATTTTGGGAATATTTGATATTTTTTTTTCTTTTTTGAGACAGGGTTTCTCTGTATAACAGCCCTGGCTATCCCGGCATTCACTCTGAAGACCCAGCTGGCCTTGAACTCACAGACATCTGCCTGCCCCTGCCTTCTGAGTGGATTAAAGTCATGTGCCATCACTGCCAGGCTATTTGAAGTTCTTGTAAAAATTATACATTTATGATAACATCAAATAACATTTGTTCTTTTAAGAAAGGTTAATAAAAATTTCCAAGTTAGCAGCACAGCAGATGTTGGCGGTCAACAGTGTTGCTTACACTTACTCCACGAATCCCAATTAAAAGATTGAATGGTCAAAGAAAACAAAAATAACTGGAACTTCAGAGAATCAGAGACTGTAAGAATTGGCATAGCCCAGTGGTAGAGTGTTCATGTGTCATTTGAGAGGCCCTGGGACTCTCCTGGTCTCTCTGTCTCTTGTCTCTTTGTCTCTAGTTTAGCAGGACAGTTGTCATTGCCCATGGTGCCCTCAAGTTTGAGTCCTCCTCTTGAAGGTGCCAGCTTAACATTACAAACTCCATTTTGCTTTCAGATTCCATTTTATGATTAACTTGTCCTCTGAATGAACTCATCCTCTAGAAAAATCCCAACTTGTTTGAGGAACGGTTTCACCCCGGTAACAACCACAATTCCCCTGAGCAAATAGCCACTCCATCCCTAGCAACAACCAATCAGTTCTTAAGGGGAAAGTGCCTGATGTCGAAAGTAGATTGATGAAGCTAGTAACTATTGTTCATACCAAGCTGAAATCATTACTAGCCAATAGAAGTGCACCATCATGTAACTGCCAAGTTAAAAAGTCCCTCACCCTGCTACAGCAACCATGATAAGCAGGCAAGGCTTGACCAGCTCAGGACTTTCCACACCATCCACTGTATTGGAGAGGTTGGAGGGTCTGAGCTCAAGCTTTGAATAAAGACTATTTGCTTTTGCATACAAGTTAGACTCCTGGTGGTCGCTGGTGACTGTGGGGACCTCACAATCTGGGCATGACACTGGTACTTTAGCCTCCAGAGCAGGTCACATGCTTATTTCACCATGACTGACCATATGTACTTTTTAAACAAGATTTGACTCTTCTTTAAAAACATTTCTTTTGAATTTTATTGTGTATGTGTGTATGTCTGGTGTGCATGTGGGGCCTAAGATAGTTCTTATCCTTCCACCATATTCTAGGATCTAACTCAAACCCATAGGTGTGGAGGCTGCCACCATCTCACCAGGCCCCATATTTACTGTATTCTCTCTCACCTGAAATCTCAAAGCTAGACGCAGTAAATGGTCCAACCCTTTCATTTCCCAGAACAGAAAAGTGGGTTGAATAGATACGATCCTGACTTACTGTTATATAGATAGATTGGGGCTACCTGGGGACATATCCCTAGATGTTTGATTAAAGCAGGTGTTCTTTTTGTTTCTCCAGGGGTGTGTGGGTAGAAGCCATAGAAATGACAACTTTACCTAGTTGTAAGAAAGAACATTTTGGCAATCTGGTTTCTTTAGAAGTGAAGTAAATGGATTACCACATTGTGTAAATAGGGTCCCTGATATTAGAAATGTTTTTGAAAATGAGCTGGGTAATTTGCCTAATTAAGACAATAATTTGAATCATACTACTCCCAAGCTTCCCATCAACTTTAACATGTGATTTCATGCTGCTGTTAAGATTAAAAAGAATGTCATAAATTCATTCTTTTTTAATAGCTGAGTAGTACTCCATTGTGTAGATGTACCACATTTTCTGTATCCATTCCTCTGTTGAGGGGCATCTGGGTTCCTTCCAGCTTCTGGCTATTATAAATAAGGCTGCTATGAACATAGTGGAACATGTGTCCTTCTTACCAGTTGGGGCATCTTCTGGATATATGCCCAGGAGAGGTATTGCTGGATCCTCCGGTAGTACTATATCCAGTTTTCTGAGGAACCACCAGACTGATTTCCAGAGTGGTTGTACAAGCCTGCACTCCCACCAACAATGGAGGAGTGTTCCTCTAGCCAAATGGATGGACCTGGAGGGCATCATCCTGAGTGAGGTAACACATTCACAAAGGAACTCACACAATATGTACTCACTGATAAGTGGATATTAGCCCAAAACCTAGGATATCCAAGATATAAGATACAATTTCCTAAACACATGAAACTCAAGAAAAATGAAGACTGAAGTGTGGACACTATGCCCCTCCTTAGAAGTGGGAACAAAACACCCTTGGAAGGAGGTACAGAGACAAAGTTTGGAGCTGAGATAAAAAGATGGACCATGTAGAGACTGCCATATCCGGGGATCCATCCCATAATCAGCTTCCAAATGCTGACACCATTGCATACACTAGCAAGATTATGCTGAAAGGACCCTGATATAGCTGTCTCTTGTCAGAGTATGCCTGGGCCTAGCAAACATAGAAGTGGATGCTCACAGTCGGCTATTGGATGGATCACATGGTCCCCAATGAAGGAGCTAGAGAAAGTACCCAAGAAGCTAAAGGGATCTGCAACCCTATAGGTGGAACAACATTATGAACTAACCAGTACCCCGGAGCTCTTGACTCTAGCTGCATATGTATCAAAAGATGGCCTAGGCGGCCATCACTGGAAAGAGAGGCCCATTGGACTTGCAAACTTTATATGCCCCAGTACAGGGGAACGCCAGGGCCAAAAAAGGGGAGTGGGTGGGTAGGGGAGTGGGGGTGGGTGGCTATGGGGGACTTTTGGTATAGCATTGGAAATGTAAATGAGCTAAATACCTAATAAAAAATGGAAAATAAATGTAAATGAAATAAATACCCAATAAAAAAGAAAAAAAGAATACAGCTTTTGCTGTACATATGCAGCTAGAAAAAAAAAGATTAAAAAGAATGTAAAGTAGGGCTGGGGATATACATAGTTTGTTGGTTGTGGTAGTTTGAATAGGTTAGGTCCCCACAGACTCATGTGTTTGAATGTTTGGCCCACAGGGAGTGACATTATTAGGAGGTGTGTTCCTGTTAGATTGGGTGTAGCCTTGTTGGAGGAAGTGTGTCACTATGGGGGGTAGTCTTTGAGGTCCAATGCTCAAGCTCTGCCCAACACAGAGAGGAACCTCTTCTTGGATTACTTTGGATCAAGATGTAGAACTCAGTTCTGTCTCCAACACCATGTCTGCCTGGTGCAGCAGTTATGCCTATAATTTCAGCACTGGTTAGGAGGAGATAGGATCCATTCCTATAGTTTGCTTGTTAGGCAGATAAACTAAATTGGTGTGCTCAAGGTTCAGTGAAAGACCTTGTCTCAAAAAATAAGGTGGTATGGAGGGAAATACCTTTAATATTGGTAATGTGGCAGGCAGATCTTTGTGAGTTCAAGGCCAGCTTATCTACAAGACTCAGATGCCTAGGTCTGACCATTGAGCTCCATGTGTACCTGTACATATGCACACAAAAATATGCCTATACAATGCACACACACACACACACACACACACACACACACACACACACAGAGAGAGAGATAGAGATAGAGAGAGAGAGAGACTTTGCATTTCTGTTAAAGAAAATAAAACACTTGTCTAATAACCCTGGTTGAAATAAGAGTAAAGCCCAGAAGAGCTAGGCGTTTTCTTCTTTCTTTCTTTCTTTCTTTCTTTCTTTCTTTCTTTCTTTCTTTCTTTCTTTCTTTCTTTCTTTCTTTCTTTCTCTCTCTCTCTCTCTCTCTCTCTCTCTCTCTCTCTCTCTCTCTCTCTTTCTTTTTCTTTTTTCTTTCGAGATAGGGTTTCTCTGTATAGCCCTGGCTGTCCTGGAACTCACTCTGAAGGAGTGCACCACCACACCCAGCAGGAGTTTTACTTTTCATGGGGCAGTGGTGGCACAAACCTTTAATCTCAGCACTCAGGAGGCAGAGACAGTCCCATCTCTGTCAGTTCAAAGCCAGCCTGGTCTACAGGTGCAAGTTTGTTTGTTTGTTTGTTTGTTTTAATTAAAAAATGTTTTATTTCACAAAAGATAAAATGAGAAGAAAGGCACATAGAGACTTACATTTAAACTATTTGTAGAAATAGAACAGGAGAGTGAAATATTCCCTGTGGAGCAGAAAGCATAGTTTGTTTACACTGTGGTGAGAGGTTTAGGACAGAGGATAATCACAGCAGAAATTCTCTGTTCAGAAGCTAGCTGAGCAAGAGATAATTCCTACAATTAGCGTACCGCGGCACCAGGGGCGGCTCGGATCACTGTGCCGAACCGCCCACGATGTGCCAGCCGGATCTCAGCCGCACAGCAAGAGCAAGGATCACAAACTACACCAGCGGTGGCACTCGGAATGCTTAAAAGGAACAGTTAGGAAGCTTTTCTCACTTACCAGCACTTTACTGGGAATGTAAAAACTGCGCACAAAGATCCCTTATAGTTAAAAACAATCATCTATCGGTGTGAAACGTGGTCCTGACCTGAGACCTACCATGTCCACACCCCACGTTTAACTAACCTCAAGTAGAAAACATTTAAAACATTGCATCTGTGTTGAACATTCAGCTCTTGGTACAGCATTTACGTTACACTGGGCACTAGCAGTTTAGCTAAAGTAATCTAGAGATTAAATAAATTATGCAGGCTCTGTAACACTAGCCATTTTAAATAAAGGATGTGAGCATCCTGCTGTCTGCAGGGGCTCCTAGAACAACCCTGCTATGCACCAAAGGAAACAGTGTACTTTGATAACTAAGGAAACACTATGAAGAAATAAAGCCCATCTGTAAACCCACAGACTTATATTTACAACAGGATGTGGCCTTCCCATCTGACTGACGGCAACTGAATTCTTCTAGCTGCTTAAGCACGAAACTTTAAAATTAGCCCTACTTCTCCCTTTCTTTCATATTTTAGACTTCAAACCCATACTCAAAATATATATCTTCAGAGTTTGAGCACTTTCTAACATTTCTGCTGCAAAGACCGAGGTCAAAACCATGACGTGCTTTTGGCATGCTTAGCTTAGAAGGCAACAACTCTTTTCATAGTTTCTTAGAGAATTTTTATCTTGAAGGGTTACTGAAGGCTTTTCTGTATTGATTACAATGTTCATATGACCCCTGCTCTTGAATCTATTTATAAAAATGCTTATTGATTTCCATATATTGAACCAAAGTTGCATCCCTGGAATGAAACTTAGTTGGTCAAGTGGGTACTGCTTAATGGATTCTGGAGTTTGATTTACAAAAATTTCATTGAGCATTTTTGCATCTATAGTAATTAGGGAAATATTTACAATTGCTATACCTTCTTAGATGAACTTTCCCTTTATTAAGATGTTTGGTTGGGCAGTGGTGGCACACGCCTGTAATCCCAGCACTTGGGAGGCAGAGGCAGGCAGATTTCTGAGTTCAAGGCCAGCCTGATCTACAGAGGGAGTTCCAGGACAGCCAGGGCTACACAGAGAAACCGTGTCTCAAAACACCAAAAAAAAAAAAAAAAAAAAAAAAGAAAAAAGATGTAGTAGTTTTTATCTCTTCTTTTTTGGTTCAAGTCTCTTCTCAGACATCTGTATAGATATATTGATTTGGTTTTGGTTTCTATTTGCTTGATAAAATGTTTTTTATTATCTCTCTTTTTTTTAAGATTTAGTTTATTTATATGTTTACACTGTAACTGTTTCCAGACACACCAGAAGAGGGTGTCAGATCCCTCTACAGATGGTTATGAGCCACCATGTGGTTGCTGGAAATTGAACTCAGGACCTTTGGAAGAGCAGACAGTGCTCTTAACCACTGAGCCATCTCTCCAGCCCCATGTTTTTTATTCTTTAATTCTTAAGTCTTTGGATTTTTTTTTTCTTTTTAAACTCATGAGATATGTTTTTTAGAGACCACAGAGAATAGGATCTAAGTTTTAAATCTAGCCAGCCAGTCTATGTCTCTTTTTGGCAAGTTGTTACTGAGAAGTATTTACTAATTCCTATAATGTTGTTGCTTTTCTCATAGGCTGGATTATTGTTTGACTTTATCTTCTTCCCCATTAGGATTAAGGATCTGCTGGTTGACTGTGAAGACATGATGGCTCCTAGCTCTCTCATCTACTCCTCTCTACATTTATTCTTGTTCTTTTGCAACTGAGAGTCCTCCTTCTGTACACATTACTCTTCTCCATGGATTATTCTGTAACACTGGATCAGTGATAATGAGTTCCCTTACTTTGTGCTTGTATTGATAGGTGATTATTTTCCTATAAAATTTAAAATGTAGTAGGTTTATTAGATATGGATCTTGGTTGGTAGTTATAACTTTTAGGGCTTCAGATATATTATTTGAGCTTTCTTAACTTTTAGAAATGCTGACAAGATATCTGATGCTATTCTGACATTTCTATCTTTGTAGATGACTTGGTATTTTTTCCCTTACAGCTTTTAATAAAGTTTCTTTGTGCCGGGCAAGATGGCACACGCCTTTAATATCAGCACTCAGGAGGCAGAAGCAGGCAGATTTCTGAGTTCGAGGCCAGCTTAGTCTACAAAGTAAGTTCCAGGGCAGCCAGGGCTATACAGAGAAACCCTGTCTCAAAAAACCTAATAATAATAATAATTACTATTATTATTATTATTATATTTCTTTACTTTGCATTTTTGACATCTTGAGTATAATACATTATAGATTCTTCTTTGCTTACATCTATTCAGAGGTCTCAATGGCTCTTGTATTTCGATATCCCTATTTTCCCTCTAGATTTGAGGAATTTTCTGCTTTGATTCTTGTGCCTTTAGTTTTATTTCAGATCCTTCATCTATCTCATGGGTCTTTGAATCTTATTCCTTAATCATATTCTAGAGTTTTTAGATGATGTACTCCTGTGAGTTTCATGTTAACTTTTCCTTATTGGTGTTGGAATGCAATATTTCACCAGGCTTGTTCTCTATTCATCACAGCCTTCTCTTCTCGCTCAAGCCAACTGGTGATGCTTCCCACTGTGTGTGTATACACCCAGGATGTGTGTATATGTGTGTGTCTATTTATATGTGGTTCCCCTTAGAAAGAGTTTTACTATAGCTCAGAATGACCTTGAACTTGCCTTAACCTTCCACCTCCAGCCATGTGCTGGAATTACAGCTGTGTACCATCATACTTTGAAGTATATTTCTTATAACTTGAAAATATCAATACCTGTAATAAAATAAACTAATTACCAGAGGGAAGTATTATGTTGGATCACTATTTCAGAGGTTTCGGGCCACCACTGAGTGACTCCATTGTCTTGGGCCTGGAGTGACACAGAACATAATGGTGGAAGAGCCTGGCAGAAAGTGTATGCTCACATCATAGTTGAGAAGCAATGAGAGAGGAAATAGCCAGTGTTTCAATCTACCTTTTACTTCCCCAATGACCTAACTTCCTCTCACCAGGTTCTGCTGCTTAAAGGCCTTCTTAGAGTCCTGACATGGTTCCAAAGCCTAAAGTTTCTTCCTGATATTCTTGACAATGTCTATGAGCCCCTATAAAATCAAAACACAAGTCTCCCAACAGTCAGGATGTTGGAAGGTATTCTCTGACAGAACACCTGACAACAGAACAGAGAAAAGACTTCCATTCTAAAAGGAGAGAAATGGTGGACCAACAGCTAAAGACAAGACCCAAGCAAACCCCAACCCTAGCAGGGCAAACAGCAAACCTTGCAGTTCTGTGTCTGGCACCAGGGATTACATTACCTGGGAACCAAGAGGTTTGTGAATCCAGCAGAAGTGCCTTTCTTGTCACATGAGTGGACCCTCTCTCGGGGCATCTCTTCTTAGGGACTTCACCTTTCCTTTGTGAACACCCCATGTTTCTGGTATCTCTGATATGTTGGCTATAGCTCCACTGTCACTTAGGTGCCTCTTTCATGACTTCACATGCAGCCTACTTGGTTTTCTTCAGAGAATCTGACCCTGCCATACATGGCAGTAGCTCTTTTAGAATACAGGTGTAAGTCTCCATGGCCTCTTCATGCTAGTGTCCAGCACTACACAGATGACATATGTTCCTTTTACCAATTGGATGGAGCTTAACCCTCTTCTGCTACAACCACAATGGCCTTTGAGCACCTGCTTGGCTGAACCTGGGAAGCACTCAGCTAGCAAGGCCTGCTGGAGCAGGGTGCTTTGGAGGCTGTCTTTGTCTAGGTTTCCTTCCTTCCTTCCTTCCTTCCTTCCTTCCTTCCTTCCTTCCTTCCTTCCTTCCTTCCTTCCTTTCTTCCTTCCTTCTGTCCTTCCTTCCCTCTTCCCTTCCTTCCTTCCTTCCTTTCCTCCTCTCTCCCCCTCCCTCTTTCTTTCAGGATTTATTTATTTATTTATTTATTTATTTATTTATTTATTTATTTATTATTTAATGTATATGAATACACTGTAGCTGTACATACAGATGGTTGTGAGCCTTCATGTCGTTGTTGGGGATGGAATTTTTAGTACCTCTGCTTGCTCTGGTCAACCCCGCTTGCTCTGGTCTGCCCGGCTCTCTCAGTCCCTGCTTGTTCTGGCCCAAAGATTCATTTATTATTATACATAAGCTACAGTATAACTGTAGCTGACTTCTGACACACCAGAAGAGGACGTCAGATCTCACTAAGGGTGGTTGTGAGCCACCATGTGGTTGCTGGGATTTGAACTCAGGATCTTCGGAAGAGCAGTCAGTGCTCTTACCCGCTGAGCCATCTTGCCAGCCCGGTTCTCTTCTTTCAAATGAACTTTTATTTTTATGCACTGGAGCCTTGGGGACTGATCCTCAGCTCCTTTCTTATTATCTCAGAGCAAAATGCACAGTGTCTCTTTAATAGCATCAGTCTCTTGTAATTACAGCCCCTTTGTCTGAACCCACAGTGTTCAACAGATTTATCTATTGTCACATTTCTTACTGAACAAAATTAGCATATTTTACAGATTCCTGTTTTACTTTCTGGTTTGAATTTTCACTATATGCCTCACTAAATCCATACCCTAGTCCAACTAGTATATTGTCTCAAAACTCTTTCAAACAAGGTCATTAGTCCATTACTTTTAAACTCTGAAACTATACTCAGACTTCAGGGCATATGAAGAATGCAAGCAGACATGTTGCCAGAATGTAACGTGAACAGACAACTTCCAGTCCAGTTCCTAGATTCAGATAGTCCTTGTTCCTCTCTCGAACCTCACAAACAGTTTTTATTGTCTCCATTTCTGCTGGCATCAATCTGAGCCTCTGAGTTCTCACTAGAATGATCTGTTAAGCTCAGCTTAAAGAATTATAAGGCTTCTCTATCGTGAAGCTAGAGGATTCTTCCTACAAACCATTCCAAAAGCCTGTAAACAACATGGTCAGGTTTATCATAGCAACAATGCCACCGGCACCAACTTTCTGTATTAGTTGGTCTTCCCGTTACTATGACAGAATAGCTGACAACTATAGACATTACTGGAGTGTACTATCTCTCTGGGTGCCCTTTGACATGATTCCTATATTCTCTGGGTTTCAAACAACAAATTGGACAAGACACACTGTTGGAGACCCCTGCTATTAAGATCGCAGTCCACCATGTCTGGATAGCTCTCTGAGTTTGGTTAAGAATGGAGGCCTAGGGCTGGTGAGATGGCTCAGCGGTTAAGAGCACCGACTGCTCTTCCAAAGGTCCTGAGTTCAAATCCCAGCAACCACATGGTGGCTCACAACCATCCATAACAAAATCTGATGCCCTCTTCTGGAGTGTCTGAATGTACTTACATATAATAAATAAAAAAAAAAAATACTTTAAAAAAAAAAAAAGAATGGAGGCCTCCCTTTCTCAGTGGGGCTTCTTCTCTATCCAACTCTTTTGGAGGGTGTCTGAGTACAGAGGCCTGACCTTACTTGGAGGATGACCCTGCACAGTGCTTTCTCCAGACACTGCATGAGTCAGCACAAGTCTGGCTCTCCCTCCTGCCCTTGTGTTATGACCAATCAGCCCTCTCCACCTCTACCCCTAAGAGCCTTATATGCTCTACCCCTGGAACAATACATAGAGTCATCTCACTGAAGCTGTCTCCCAGAAGCTCTTCCGTCATACTCATGGCAGTCTGAGCCCTGCTCTCTGCTTCTGCTCTCTCTGCCCTCATGGGCTGGTGGCAGAGGAAAGTGAAACTCACAGCATAGAGCAGTAGCAATGAAAGTTTAGATTTGTGCCTGGTGAGAGTGGCACATGTCTTTAATCCCAACACTTGGGAGGCAGAGGCAGGTGGCTCTCTGAGTTTAAGGGCAGCCTGGTCTATAGAGAAAGGTCCAGAACAGCTAGGACTACACAGAAAAACCCTGTCTTGAAAAACCAAACCAACCAACCAAACAACAACAAAAGTAAAGATGTATTAAAAGTCGTATAGCTTTGTTAAAAGTGAAGGTAAAAGCAGAGAGTACAGCCTATAGAATGGGACCCGCCCTGAGCATCCTGCAGCTCAAGAGCCCTGAGTCTAGGCAAAGTGAGGAGCTGATCCCCAGGGGCAGGAAAGAATCCTTACCCTGATTGACAGATAACCTGTTACACAGAATAATCTGCATTTGAGCAGGCCATACATTCCATAATTTAAGGCATGCGCATATGCTGTCATACATATGCATGAGATGATAAATAGTCCTTTTCCTGATAGTCACTTCAAGGATAGAACAGGTTTCACTGTTTGTGCCCAACACCGCTCTCAGTTGATCTTGTTCATCTTCCCTTTAGGAGGAAGTGCCTGACCACAAGTTACCCATAGGAGGAGAAGTGCCTCCATAGGCACACACATGTATACTACACTTACATGAGCGTGTACATACACTCACATAAATAAACATTTTTTAAAGGGCTGGGTATGATTGCTCAGTGGGTAAAGGTTGGTCCTCAGTCCCACATAAAGGCTGACAGAGAAACCCAATTCTACAAATGTGTCCTCAGACCTCCACATGGGTGCTCTGCGCTATACACAGAATGAAGCAGAGCAAGCTAACTGGGAATGGCATGGACTTTTGAACCTCAAAACTCACCCCCGACCCCCTGTGATGCACCTCTATAACAAAGCCACACACCCCTAATCCTTCCCAGATAGTTTTACTGACTAGTGACTAAATATTCAAATATATGAGCCTCTGGCAGCCATTCTCATTTAAGCTACCATGATAGCAAATGCCTTTGTTACCCCTTTCTATCTGAAGTCATTTTTCTCAAGTGAAAGTGGGAGCTGGAGAGAAGCCTCAACGTTTATGAGACTGTGCTGCTCTTCTGGAGGACTTGAGTTCAGTTCCCAGCACCTGTGTCAGGTGGCTCACAACCATCTGTAACTTTATCTACGGGCTCCAACACCTCTAAGTTCTTAGCATAGCAACATACACATGCATGCACATATCCACAGACAGACACAAAGTTATAATTAAGAGTAAAAAAAGGAAAACTTAAAAGATAAGTGAAAAGTGGTTAATTTGACAAAGCTGACTTCTCAGGATGGAAAACGTTTTGGGGTAGGTTACAGTCACATTTAACACATTCTAGACATGTAGATAAAGAGATGTTCTTTGTTCTTTGATCCTTGTACTACCGTCAAATCTATCTCCTGCCAAAACACACCCTAGGGGTGTAGATCAGCGATAGAAAACTTGCCTAGCATGTGTGAAACTCTGGGCTTCATTTTCACCATTGAAAGGGGGAAAAAATCTCAAACAGAAGTAAATTAAAATGCATACACACCATGATGGTTGTACATATATGATGGTGATACATACATGATGGTGGAACACACATGATGGTAGTACATACATGATGGTGGTACATACCTGTAGTCCCAGAACCTGGGAGCTGGAACCAGGAGGAGCAGGAGTTCAAGGTCATATTCAGGTATATAGTGCGTTTGAGGACAGCTTGGGTTACTGAGACTCTCTATCAATCTCCCCAAACTAACAAGCAAATCAATAAATGTCTTTTTTTTTTTTTTAAGACTTTGTTCAGGGCAGGGAATAATGGCAAATGCATTCAGGAGGCAGGGGCAGATAGATCTCTCTGAGTTGAGACCATCCTATCTATATAGCGACTGCAGCCTAGCTAGGACTGCATTAAAAAAAGTTTTCTCAAACTGGGAGTGGTGATTTATCACTGTAATTACAGGTGATTTGTAGTCTTAGGACTATATTTATAGTCCTGAAGTCTTGGACTTGAAGGTTGATGCAGGGGGATCACCAAAAGTTCTAGGGCAATCAGGCCTACATAGACAGCCCCAGACTACCCGGAGCTACAAAGCAAAACATTTTTCAAAGGGAAAAAAAAAAAAAACTCTGATTATATTTATCTTTGCCTCATTTTTTCATCCTATGAGATAAAGTATTCATCTGAATTAACTAAGAAACTGAATATTTTCTTTATTTTATTTTAACTTAAGGGAGAATATATAACTAGGAATTGCACTTATATATGTGTTCCAGCTATATTTTAATAATGATTAACAGCCCAAGAAAATATAGATTTTCTTTCTCATAGTGCATAAAAGCAAGTCCTGTTATAATCATGGCAGCTGTTGGTAAAGTTATTTGAAAAGTTAAAAGCTGAAAGCAATTGTGAATTGTGTGTAAAATTGGCTTGATTTATACTTTTGTACTTTTCTATTCCGAAGCCTTCATAGAAAACCTAAAATGCACTGCGAGGCATGGTGCATCTCATCTGCAGCCCCAGCATTTGAGAGGTTCCGGCAGGAAGATGGAATTTGAGGCCAGTCTGGGGTAAGTAATGCCATGCTGCAGTAAAAAAAAAAAAAAAAAACAATGATCATAGCCTGAGATAGGAGGCTTTTGACTTGTATAAACTGGGTGCTACTCTAGGGGCTGGGGGTTCAGTGAGAAGTAATTTAAGGCCATGACCTCAAGAGATTCCTTTTCAGAGAGAGAAGGCAGAATTCTTACCACACCTCCTCTCATTAACCAGAAAATGATTTACTTAGCACCTACCAACTGTCAGGCCCAGTATGAGTCCCAGGGTTCTAAAATTAAAGACAGTTTTTACCTCCATAATGGTTGGGTCACAAATAATACAGCAGTCAATTAAAATCTCTAGGTCCTTCAATTCTCCCCTAATTTATACTTTCATTAATTCTTCTTCTGTAAAATGGGGTTAATATAAACATTTGTTAGCTTTGTGACCAGCATGGAAAAACGTTATGTAGAAATGTGGATCCGGGTAGCCAGGCTTCTAACCGGCTCACTGACTCCAATCCCAGAAGTAGCAATCCTATTTCATGCCTCAGTGGACTGGCAAATTACTACATGTCCTGGAGTTTCAGGGCTACTTGCGATATTTAAAACCTCCAATGTTAAATTGTGGGATGTGGGATCCATGTCGTAAGTACTATGTTTGGTGTAAAAGTAGGCTTCCATGGAAAACAGAAAAAGAACAATTGCCATTGGGGTGTAGCCCAATGATGGAGTGTTTCCCTAGCATTCTGGGCCCTGGGTTCTGCAGGAGTTGGGAATAGGCTGGAGAAGTGGTGGGGAGGTAAGCTCTGGAGGGCTTAGTTAAGGGTGGAGAAACAAATTCTTGCTGAAGCTGGACACCATGGCTTTGGAGAAGCCATAAATATTGAACAAGAGATTGAGAAGAGATGTTTGAGCTCACTCTGGTCCACTTGCTAAAACCAATGAAGTCATCTTAGACTGATGTTCTTAAATGAGTAGAGTAGGGAAGAATTACCTTGCAGCACAGTTATCAGAATATTGAAAAGCACAAATGCTTGTATCCATCCATCCATTTTTCTACGCATCAATAATCAGGTCTAGTAGGTGTAATAACTACTGCAATTCCATGGGCTGGAGAGTTGGGTTGGTGGTAAAGAGCACTTGTGTCCTTCTGTCCTTCCCCTTTCTCTTCCTTCTTCCTTCCCTATTTTTTTTTTTTAAATTTTATTTAAAGATAGGGTCTCCTTGGGACTAGAAAGATGGCTCAGCAGTTAAGAGCACTGGCTGCCCTTCCAGAGAACTGTATTCAATTTCTAGCAGCTACATGGCCGCTCCCAACTCTCTGTAACTCTGGTTCCAGGGGATCAGACATCCTTATACAGACATACATGCAGGCAAAACACTGATGCACATAAAATAAAAACAAACAAATCATCAAAAAGAAGTTAGGGTATTCTGTGTCCTAGGCTGGGCTTGAATTTACAATCTATCTCCCAAGTACTGGGATCACAGGCATTCAGCAGTGCAGCTGCCACAGCCTTCTTTTACATTTAGTTTTGTGTGTATGGGTACTTTGCCTACAAGTATGTCTATATACTACTTGTGTGTCTGTTGCTCAAGAGGCCAAAGAGGGCATGAAATCTTTCCAGCTCCTACCCCAGTCTTCTTAAGTTTTATGACTCAAAGTCTTTGCATGGATCTACATAGGTAACACTTATTATATCTGAATGGGTAGTAGCTCATATCAAGTTTTATATTTCTTGCTTGTTTGTTGAGAGTCTGACTTGTAGCCCAAGCTAGCTTCCAACTTGTGATCATCCTGCTTCAGTCTCTCGGGTGCTGGGACTGCAAGTGTGTGTCATCACACCTGGGTACAAGGATTTATTAAAATTTGTCTTTTTCTTTTAGGTATATACATCCAATATACCATTAATACCAGGCTGAGTTTGAGAATGTGTTAAGTATCAGAAAAACGACCGTTTCTGCAGTACAGAGCTGGCCAAAGCTTCCCTGTCTCAAAAAACCAAGTGTTGAAGATGTCCATAGGTGGTACTATGTGAAAGTGGTTTTAGTCCCAACATCAAAGAAAATGAAATTGTGAGTGTTAAGGATCTAACCTGGGTCCTCTGAAAGAGCAGTCTGTGGTCTTAACCACTGAACCATCTCTCTAGCACCTACTTCCTTTTTCTTATTCTCCTTCCTCTTTCCTAATAATCTCTATTTTACTTAAGTCCCTCATCCAGATTCTGTATATGAGAGAAATATATGGACTCTGTGTGATTCATTAGTTTAGTCTGATTGGCCTAGAACTCACTATATAGACCAGGCTAGCATTGAATTCACAGAGATTCTCCTTTACCTCCACAGTGCTGAGATGAAAGGCAGGACTATCATGCCAGGCCAGTACATTTTAAAAATTTATCTGTTGATGGGGATGTAGGCTGGTTCCATAACTCGAATACTGTGAATAGTGCCATGATAAATAGGGCATACAGTTGTTTCTTCCAATGACTCTCCAAGTTAATTTTGATGTATGTAGCACAGCCTTTCTTTGCATTTGAGATCCTCCTGCCTCAACTCATTCAAACATCACATATACTTCCTTCTGTGATCCTTTCTTGTGCTTGTTTGTCTTATGTTTTCTAAGCAGGTCTCAAACTAGCTATGTACCTGAAGATGACCTTGAACTTTTGATCCTTCTGTTTCTACCTCCCAACTGCTAGACTTTCAGACTTATACCATGATGCCTAGTTTATGAAGTGCTGGAGATCCTTCATGTGTTAGGATCTATCACTGGAGTTCCATCCTTAGTGCTCCTAAGTGACAAAGAACAAAATGGCTTCCAGTTGGGATATGGTCGCCTGTTGGAAACAATGAGGTCCACAAATGCTTCTATATTCAAGATTTGCTTCTTTCATTTGAACACAAACTTGTATGGAAAGCACAGCACATCCCTGAAAAGGGACCTTGGGTTACTCAGCATTGGGGAGAGCAGACTTGGGTGAAGCAGGTTGTGATTGTTTGTATATCCTTGGACCAGGGAGTGGCACCATCTAGAGGTATGGCCTTGTTGGAATAGGTGTTACCTGGTTGGAATGGGTGTGTAACTGTGGGTGTGGGCATAAGATCCTCACCCTAGTTGTCTGGAAGTCAGTCTTCCACTAGCCACCTTGGGATGAAGACATAGAAGTCTCAGCTCCTCCTGCACCATGCCTGCCTAGATACTGCCATGCTCCCACCTGGATGATAATGGACTGAACCTCTGAACCTGTAAGCCAGCCCCAATTAAATGTTGTTTTTTTATAAGACTTGCCTTGGTCATGATGTCTGTTCACAGCAGTAAAACCCTGACTAATACACAGGTAATGTTCACTCACAACAAGGTAGAGGTGGGCAAGATGCTTAAACAATGTCTGTGGATTCACAAGGAAAGGGCAATTAAAATGACCATGGATGGGTTGGTGAGAAAACTCAGTAAAGCACTTGCCTCAAAAGCATGAAGACCTGTGTTTGGTCCCCAGAACCCATGTAAAAAGAAAAGTGTAATTGGGTGTACTTACATGTATAATCATAGCACTGGGGAGGGGAAAACGGAAGGATCAGCACATTAAGGTTGGCTTTGGCTACACAAGCCCTTGCCTCCAAACACCATAAACAAATAAGCAAGCAAGCAAGCAAGCAAGCAAGCAAGCAAGCAAGCAAGCAAGCAAGCAAGCAAATACTTAGTGGCTAGATGTTTATTTAAGTATATTTCTTCCTATAGTTTCTACCAAATAACTAGCACTTAACTGAAGGGGGTACACAGCTCCCTAGTCTAAGTACCTTTTATTTACCTTAGGAGACTTCCATTTTCTGCATTGTCAACATGACTGGATTGTTAGCTTGGGGACTATGAGTTCTTTAATCCCATGGGGCACCATAAAAAACGAGCTGGGAAGAGCAATTTATCTCTCCCAAAGCTGTATATACAGAGCAGCTGCCCTAAGGTGATGAAGAGTGGGCAGGAAGAAGGTCAAGTTGAGAAAGAGTGGAAGGATTAACCAAAACAAAGTGTGCCCGAAAATAAGGAAAACTATTACTTTGCATGCTAACTTAAAATGTAAGTGAATCACTTAATGTAATATTCATGTAACACCTAGAAAAAGTGTACTATTTAAAAGTTATCTGTAGTTCAGTACAAAAAAGGGGTGGGGTGTGCTGGGGCAGTAGCTCACTCAGTAGAGTGCTAGTTTAGTATGCCTCAGGCCCTGGGTTTGATCTTCAGCCTTGTACAAGCAGGTTTCCTTGCCACACCTGTAATCCTAGACTCAGAAGTTTAAGGTTATCCTCTGCTACATAGTGAGTTCAAGGCCAGCCCGAACCTGTCTCAAACAAAAACATAAAGACAAAATCAGTTGACTCATTGGCTAAAGGCCCATGCAAAGGTCTAATGACCTAACTGTGATCCCAGGGATATACACAGTAGAGGGACAGAACTCACTCTTGCAAGTTATCCCCTTGCAAGTACACGAATATCATGGCACCCACCTCTCCCACTACAATAGTGTAATACATACATTTTAAAGGGGTGAAACATATAGTTGGTCAGTGCTCCAAAATCCAGTTTGAGATTTGGGAAGTCCAGAATCCTGTTATTTTGTAAGTTTTTTCTTTTTCTTGTTAAAACTAGGGTAATCAGTCTTGGGGTAGTCAAACCAGTTTGATGAGTGCCCCTCCCACTTCTCCCATCAGAAATTGGCTTCAGACCTTCCTGCTCATTGGTTGATGGTTAGAATCGGATCAGCAGGTGCAACAGTGGGAGTGGATGGAACGGAGCTTTGCAAAAAGGCTCCAAAGAAATTCTGTAAACAGAAATGAAGGCCAGGTAAATAAAGTACCTTCATTTTCTACGCCACACTGAACCTAGTAGAAAGAGATCACAGCAGACAGCTAACAAGCCATAGAATAGGTTGTTTGTTTAGGGAGGGTGGACAGGATAAGGTGAGGAAGATGTTCACGTGATATATATTGGCCTTGTGAGTGGTGAGAACTTAACCAGGCCCTCTAGAAGAAGAATCAGTACTCTTAAGTGCTGAGCCATCTCTCTCTCCAGCCAGACCTCGCCAATGTGATCTGAAACACTGCTGACCAAGCTTTTGTTTTCATGAGCTCCCATGTAGGCCTTGAAATATTTTCACTGATTAAAAGTCACCAGGACATAATTGAGAACTCAGCTTACTACAAAAGAAGTCAGAATAATTACTGATAAAGGGACAAAGGATGGGATGGAAATCAAGAGCATTCTGTGTAGGAGCAGATGATGAGGTCCCGTGAAGGGTCTTAGGGTGATGAGTATGTTGCACGAGGTGGGATGGAATTCACTAACTCTAATTGTCACAGCTCTGTATGAATTTTTTTTTAAATTGGGGATTGGCTTTCAAGTTTTGAATTAATCTGGTCCTCAAAATTGAGAATCTGCATGTCCAAACGCTGAAGGTCTTTGTCCCCAATTGTTTTTTTTTTTTGTTTTGTTTTGTTTGTTTTTTTTTTGGCTTGTTTGTTTGTTTTCGAGACAGGGTTTTTCTGTGTAGCTCTGGCTGTCCTGGAACTCACTTTGTAGACCAGGCTGGCCTCAAACTCAGAAATCCGCCTGCCTCTGCCTCCCGAGTGCTGGGATTAAAGGTGTGCGCCACCAAGCCCGGCTCCCAGTTGGTTTTTGATCGATCAATAAAGAGTCAACGGCCAATGATTGGGCAGGTAAACTAAGGTGGGACCTTTGGATTTGTGCAGGCTGGGAACTGGGAGAGAGGAAGGAGATCACGTCGTGGGTGGGGTGACAGGGGTGGGGGTGGGGAAGACTAGACCTAAAGGCCAGCCATCAGGGAAAGTGGCCACACGGGCCACTTCCCCAATTGTGTTTAGGGCAGCAAGGATGAAATATAGATTTTAAAAATGTTAACTCAGAAGTACCAGAGGAAGGTGTTTGCTAAGAGCAAAAAAAAGATTAGAACTGCCCAACCTTTGCGTTTGTGTGTGTGTGTCTTTCATTTTTGAATCCAGAGGGCTCTGGCGGGTGGCTGAGAACGCAAATGGTTTAGCTAAACTCACCACTATACTTATTTCATTTACCTACAAAAAAGTTGCAAAGAGGAAGTAGAGAGCTGTAAGGCCTGATCAGGCAGAGCAGAAACTGGTATCACCTTGCTGTGGTTTGCTAGTCATCTTACTTGGTGGACAGCTTATAAGCAAAGAGAAACCCACTGTCAAGAGTTATCTCTTCAAAGAACATCAGGAGCCAAACATGGAGGGCAATGCCTTTAATCTTACCACTCTAGAGGCAGATCTCTGTGAGTTTGAGGCCAGGCTGTTCTACATAGTGAGTTCCAGGCCAGCCACGGTTAGTGAAACCTTATCTAAAAAAAAAAAAAAAAACAAACAAACATGCAAGCCCCTCTAAACAACAACAACAGCAGAAAAAACAAAGACTAACAGAACTAAAAAGGAACAGAAAATATAGGGAAAAAAAATGCCCTCTTTTGATTTAAGAAATAAATAGGCTCTGTAATCCAAACAACTTTTTGTGACTGTCACGTGCTAATCAGATAGTTGGTGGATAAGACACTGAACAGACAAGTTTACCAGAAAATGGCTTTCAAAAATTTTCCAAACTTTTAAAATAATTATGCTTTATTTATCATAAAGTTTACTTATTTTTATTAGGTACTGATTGCCTGCAGCCTGCCGTGCTAAGAGAATTACTGAAATCCTCTTGGTATAAACACTTTATAGATGAAGAAATGCCAAGTTGAGTAATTTATTCAGTAATTTCACTAGAGCAGTTGTAATGGCACGTGCCTGTAATTCCAGAACTTGAGAGGCAAGGGCAGAGGCTTTAGCACCTAACACCTCACTTAATGCTGCTTCTACATCTCACTGGCTATGTACATGAGAAATGATTGTTTGATTTTTTTGCATGGTTTTTGTTGTGATTGTTGTCATTTTATTTCCTTGAGACATGGTCTCATGTAGTCCAGTGTGGCCTCTTGATTGATACACAGCTGAGAACGACCTTGACCTCCGATTGCAATGTCTGATTTGATGCTGAGTTTCCTACCTTGTTTGTATTTCTTTGTCCTCACCTATTATTTTGGACAGGGACTACTTACTATGTTGCTCAGGCTGATATTTGGGAACTTAAAACAAGGAACAATAAAATCTTTTTGCTTAAGCCGGGCGTGGTGGCGTACGCCTTTAATCCCAGCACTTGGGAGGCAGAGGCAGGCAGATTTCTGAGTTCGAGGCCAGCCTGGTCTACAAAGTGAGTTCCAGTACAGCCAGGGCTACACAGAGAAACCCTGTCTTGAAAAACCAAAAAAAAAAAAAAAAAAAAAAAAATCTTTTTGCTTGGAGCCAACTTGGGCCACTTGCTATTGAATTTAATTCCCAGAACCCCCATGGTGGGAGGGAAAAACTGGCTCCACAGAGCTGTCCTCTGTCAATCACCCATCTAATGTAACAGGCAAATGTATCTCCCACATGTATCATGTTCATGTGTACAGTAATAAATACACATGTTTGCTTATTCTGTTCACCTTGTTAGCCTTGGATAAGAATGGCTATGGGGATCATGGATTGGCAGAATTAACACAGTCAAAATGGTTATCTTGCCGAAAGCAATCTACAGATTCAATGCAATCCCCATCAAAATTCCAACTCGATTCTTCACAGAGTTAGAAAGGGCAATTTGCAAATTCATCTGGAATAACAAAAAACTTAGGATAGCAAAAACTATTCTCAACAATAAAAGAACCTCTGGTGGAATCACCATGCCTGACCTCAAGCTATACTGCAGAACAATTGTGATAAAAAAAACTGCATGGTACTGGTACAGCGACAGACAGGTAGATCAATGGAATAGAATTAAAGACCCAGAAATGAACCCACACACCTATGGTCACTTGATCTTTGACAAAGGAGCTAAAACCATCCAATGGAAAAAAGACAGCATTTTCAACAAATGGTGCTGGCTCAACTGGTGGTTATAATGTAGAAGAATGCAAATTGATTCATTCTTATCTCCTTGTACTAAGGTCAAGTCTACTGAAGGAACTCCATGTAAAACTAGAGACACTGAAACTTACAGGTGAGAAAGTGGAGAAAAGCCTCAAGGATATGGGCACAGGGAAAAAGTTCCTGAACAGGACTGCAATGGCTTGTGCTGTAAAATCAAGAATCAACAAATGGGACCTCATAAAATTGCAAACCAAATTGTAAGGCAAAAGACACGGTCAATAAGACAAAAAGGCCACTAACAGATTGGGAAATGATCTTTACTAATCCTAAATCAGATAGGGGACTAATAGCCAATATATACAAAGAACTCAAGAAGCTGGACTCCAGAAAATCAAATAACCCCATTAAAAAATGGGATACAGAGTTAAACAAAGAATTCTCAACTGAGGAATATGGAATGGCTGAGAAGCACCTGAAAAAATGTTCAACATCCTTAATCATCAGGGAAATGCAAATCAAAACAACCCTGAGATTCCACCTCACAACAGTCAGAATGGCTAAGGTAAAAAATTCTGGTGGACAGCAGATGCTGGCGAGGATGTGGAGAAAGAGGAACATTCCTCCATTGCTGGTGGGATTGCAAGCTGGTACAACCACTCTGGAAATCAGTCTGGCGGTTCCTCAGAAAATTAGACATAGTACTACCAGAAGATCCAGCAATACCTCTCCTGGGCATATACTCAGAAGATGTTCCAACTGGTAATAAGGACACATGCTCCACTATGTTCATAGCAGACTTATTTATAATAGCCAGAAGCTGGAAAGAACCCAGATGTCCCTCAACAGAGGAATGGATACAGAAAATGTGGTGCATTTACACAATGGAGTACTACTCAGCAATTAAAAACAATGAATTTATGAAATTCTTAGGCAAATGGATGTATCTGGAGGATATCATCCTGAGTGAGGTAACCCAATTACAAAAGAACACACATGATATACACTCACTGATAAGTGGATATTAGCCCAGAAACTTAGAATACCCAAGATACAATTTGTAAAACACATGAAACTCAAGAAGAATGAAGACCAAAGTGTGGATACTTCATTCCTTCTTAGAATGGGGAACAAAATACCCATGGAAGGAGTTACAGAGACAAAGTTCGGAGATGAGAGGGAAGAAAGGATCATCCAGAGACTGCTCCACCCGGGAATCTGTCCCATAAACAACCACCAAACCCAGACACTATTACATATCCCAGCAAGATTTTGCTGACAGGACCTTGATATAGCTGTCTCTTGTGAGGCTATGCCAGTGCCTGTCAAATACAGAAGTGGATGCTCACAGTCATCTCTTTGATGGAACACAGAGCCTGCAATGAAGGAGCTAGAGAAAGTACCTACGGAGCTAAAGGGGTCTGCAACCCTATAGGAGGAACAACAATATGAACTAACCAGTACCCCACAGCACCGTGTCTCTAGTTGCATATGTAGCAGAGGATGGCCTAGTAGGCCATCAATGGGAGGAGAGGCCCTTGGTCTTTTGAAGATCATATGCCCTAGTACAGGGGAATGCCAGGGCCAGGAAGCAGGAGTGGGTGGGTTGGGGAGCAGGGTAGGGGAAGGGTATAGGGGGCTTTCAGGATACCATTTGAAATGTAAATGAAGAAAATATCAAATAAAAAAATGGCTATGGGAAAAATAAAAAAACAGAAAAATAAAGTTCTTTTTTAACTTCCACCCATCTGTAAAGAAAGCTCGCAGGCAGAAGGAAATGAGTGTGTGGAGGTCGCTGACTAGACTGGTTTCTACTCAAGCTAGTCTTACCTCATTTTCCAGGACCGCAGTTCATAGAATTTTCTTTCTTTTAAGCATTTACAGTTTGAGTCATGTAACTAGAAATAGATCATCAGTACTTCTAAATGTTACTTTCTGTATTAGTATTTTCTCAACTAGTTGAAATGACATAAGCAAAATGTGTTTCAAAAATCTTAAACATCAAGTTTTACTGATAGACAACCTTAATTAAAGAAAGTTTAATTTAGCCGAGGAACAAATACCTTCTAATATTACTATACAACATACAATTTTCCCACTTCTACTGTAGTTCAATTCATTTCAATTATACTCTGGAAATTATAATTTTACAATTATAATGTTAATTATAACTTCTAATTTACTAATACATTTGAGGTAGAAATCAAGTATTTAAAAGTTTTGCTCCATGCTTGTGTTGTCTTTAGTATGAAATCTAGCAAATGTATTTTTCTTTACACAGAGCTCTCATATATCCTCATCATTTAGAGAGCTAATGCCTTTAGGAAAAAGTCAGATTTAGTGACACTATAGATTATTTTCAGTAACTTTAGTAAGTGATACTAAAAATCTTCACTCAAATTGATTTTAAATAATATTAGACTTAGCTAGGATCAGTGGCTCATGCTTCTTGTCCCAGCTACCCAGGAGGCTGAAGCAAGAAGATCACTTAAGCTGGGAGGTCAACAGAAGGAGACTTTAGCTTAATAAACAAACCAAAACCCTTCATGAGCCCTGTGGTATGATATATACATGCCTGTAATCCTGTCACATGGGAAGCTGATGCTGGGGAACATTAAACTTGAGGCCAATCTACAAAATAATACAAAAACAAACAAACATAACCACTAAACACAAACAGCAGGAATCTCATTAAACTCATTATTATATATGCCATCAAAGGACTATTATGAAATCAAAATTTAAAAAAAGGATCTCAGTGGTTATTGTCTTTGTCTCACATAAGAATTAGCTAGAGTCAGTGTGTTGGCCCATGCCTGTAATCCCAGCATTTGGGAGGCAGATCTCGAATTCAAGGCCAGTCTGCCTTACATAGCAAATTACAGGCCAGCCATGTACCTAGTCCCTGCGAAACAAAACACCATGAAATAAAACAAACAGAACTAGAAGAAAAACAAACAAACAAATGAACAAATTGGACAAATTGTCCAGGAAGCTGTAATAAAATTTTGATATCTGGATTTTATTCATGATTCTGATTTAATGGCTCTAGGCACTGAGATTTAAAAAAGGTAGGTTATGTTAAAAGGTTTCAGATGAGAAAGCTCAAATAGGAAAAAAGATGGCAGGATGAAGTGCAGCAGCATCTATGGAAGAGAGAAGCAGAACTAAAGATATGGAAATGCAGCTGTGGTGGACAAAAGAGTATGTTGTTGGTAGTTGCCACCACTGGGCATGGTGCCTGAGGGACCAGCAGGGTGGCCTGTAGGAAGCACAAGGTGGTGTGTAGCAGTCTGAAGCTCTCATAGGTCCTGCACCTCCAACCCCTTCAACACACACAGACACACACACACACACACACACACACACAGAGCTCAGTGACATGATCACTCTGATTCTGAGCAGCATCAAGATATCTGAGATGACAAATGGTTCATTTTCTGAGTTAGGTCTACCTGTAAAACGTCTGTGCTGCTGCTGGAATCCATGTTGAGACAATCATGTTGATAATTCATGATCCCTGTTGCCATACACAGCTATGGACAGCAATGCTTCTTTTGCAGTGGTATTGATGACTGCAGACTCATAAATGAGAATGAGAGACATTGAAGGCTTCTGTGCCATCCCTCATCCAAAAAAAAGAAAGAAAGAAAGAAAGAAAAAAAGGAAAGAAGAAAAAGAAGCAGTCCAGACATGAAGGTATTGAAGAGAGTCCTTAAAAATTGTGATAAAGATACTGAAGTGTAGCTCTTCACAGTTAAACTCTTTCACAGTTGATGGCTTCTGGAGGTGGGTGGGGTGGGGTACAACTCAGTCCTCTTTAAGGGGTTTGCCATTGGGAGTTTGACCGTGCTCTAATGAGTTTATGGACTTGGTGTTTTTTTTCTTTCTTTTTGAGTGGTGGGGGTGCAAATGTGGGAGGGTGAACCTGGGAGCAAGTGTGATGGGGTACCTTGTGTGAAATTTCCAAATAATAAAAATACTACTTTGGGGAAAATATAAAGGCAGATCACTGAGACCCTCTGAACCAGGTTGTGACCATGCAAGATGGCATTTTCTTTTCTTTTTTAAAAATTTAAATATTTATTTATTTATTCATTATATTTAAGTACACTGTAGCTATCTTCAGACACACCAGAAGAGGGCATCAGATCTCATTACAGGTGGTTATGAGTCACCATGTGGTTGCTGGGATTTGAACTCATGACCTCTGGAAGAGCAGTCAGTGCTCTTAACCGCTGAGCCATCTCTCCAGCCCAAGATGGCATTTTCTATATTTGAAGATAGCTGCTCATATAAGAAAGGTGATAATATATTTATGGCACATCACATTTCTAGAACAATGTGCATACATGTTTTATGTATACGGTTACAGATGAACAATATCTATGTTTCCATACTCCTTACTAAAGATATTGTGGCATTATCTGTGAGGAGATGACATTGATACTTTATCTTTATTTTCTTAACATTCGGAGGAAAAGTGTAAAATGAATCACCCAACTCCAATGGATGCTACTCTTCTTACTCCACACAATTTTTCATATTTATATTTTGTGCAAATTATAAAGCAGTATGCAACTACAGTCCAATAATACCATACGATGGCTGATTCTACCAAATATGGAGTGGGAGTTGGAAGCTGCTAGTGATTTTCTTAAGAGGCTAGTAAAATTCTGTTACTTTATTGCTCATAATATTTTTCAGGCAGATAGATGGTTGTCCTCATAATAGAAACTGGTCCTTAAACATGTTTATCACACTCTCCCTGTCTTTTCAGCTTAACTTCTAGTTCTAGTTAATAAACAGCACTAAACAACTTGCTCTTCCAGCTCCCTTCTGTGCATGTGTTACTAGAGACTGACCCTAGGTCCTTACACATATCGAGACAGCACTCTATTACTAAACTACACTTCCATTACATTCTCCCCTCCACTCCCTTACAGCAGTGTTTTTTTTTTAAATATATATTTTTATTAAGTATTTTCTTCATTTACATTTCAAATGCTATCCCAAAAGTCCTCCATTCCCCCACCCACTCCCACTTCTTGGCCCTGGCATTCCCCTGTACTGGGGCATATAAAGTTTGCAATACCAAGGGACCTCTCTTCCCAATGATGGCTGACTAGGCCATCTTCTGCTACATATGCAGCTAGAGACATGAGCTCTGGGGGTACTGGTTAGTTTATATTGTTGTTCCACCTATAGGGTTGCAGACCCCTTTAGCTCCTTAGGTACTTTCTTTAGCTCCTCCATTGGGGGTCCTGTGTTCCATCCAATAGCTGACTGTGAGCATCCACTTCTGTGTTTGCCAGGCACTGGCATAGCATCACACGAGACACCTATATCAGGGTCCTTTCAGCAAAATCTTGCTGGCATATGCGATGGTGTCTGCGTTTGGAGGCTGATTATGGGAAGGATCCCCAGGTGCGGCAGTCTCTAGATGGTTCATCCTTTCGTCTCAGTTCCAAACTTTGTCTCTGTAACTCCTTCCATGGGTGTTTTGTTTCCAATTCTAAGAAGGGGCAAAGTGACCACACTTTGGTCTTCATTCTTTTTGAGTTTCATGTGTTTTGCAACTTGTAACTTGGGTATTCTAAGTTTCTGGGTTAATAGCCACTTATCAGTGAGTATATATCATGTGAGTTCTTTTGTGATTGGGTTACCTCACTCAGAATGATACCCTCCAGGTCCATCCATTTGCCTAGGAATTTTATAAATTCATTCTTTTTAATAGCAGAGTAGTACTCCAGAAAATCAAATAACCCCATTAAAAAACGGGGCTCAAAGCTAAACAAAGAATTCTCACCCTAGGAATACCAAATGGCTGAGAAGCACCTGAAAAAATGTTCAGCATCCTTAATCATCAGGGAAATGCAAATCAAAACAACCCTGAGATTCCACCTCACACCAGTCAGAATGGCTAAGATCAAAAATTCAGGTGACAGCAGATGCTGGAGAGGATGTGGAGAAAGAGGAACACTCCTCCATTGTTGGTGGAATTGCAAGCTTGTACAACCACTCTGGAAATCAGTCTGGTGGTTCCTCAGAAAATTGGACATAGTTACTACCAGAGGATTCCCGCAATACCTCTCCTGGGTATATATCCAGAAGATGTTCGAACTGGTAATAAGGACACATGCTCCACTATGTTCATAGCAGCCTTATTTATAATAGCCAGAAGCTGGAAAGAACCCAGAGCAGTGGTTCTTAACCTGTGGGTCGTTACCCTTTGGGGGGGTCACATATCAGATATCCTGCATATCAGATATCTACATTACAATTCACAACAGTCGCAAAATTACAGGTATGAAGTAGCAGAGGAATAATTTTTTTGGTTGGGGCCATACAACATGAGGAAGTGTATTAAAGAGTTGCAGTGTTAGGAAGGAGAACCAATGCCTTATAGGATACATTCTAAATGGTGAAGGGTAGCCTACTGTGGACGTGCTGTTCAGCCAATGTGCATCTGCAGTTAATTAGAGTAGATAGTTCCCCTTTGCTCAATACTTTCTTCATTTTAATTTGGTGTATTTGAGAATGTATGCTCTCTGCAGAGAAAATAGTTTGGAGTGCTTGTAAGGAAGTGGGTATTTCCTTTAGTAAAACTAAACCGAGTTCTCATTTAGAAAGAAAGGGAATCCTAGTGCCAATTTGACCTTATAACTCCAAATGTGAGCCCATACACATCATCTTTCTCTTGTTCTCTGACTAAACATAGTGAAAACCTTATGCAACATGCAGGTCCAGTTAGAGGGAATATGAATTGCAGCATAGCTATGACCTGCAGTATTTGAACATTTTTCCTCTGGACAAAGTGATGGTAACTCAAAACTTGAGTATTTGTTTTACCTGATGTTTGGTCTTTAGGCTAGATGACAAATAACTCAAGACCCAGTTGCTTACATCAACAAGTATCTACTATTCTCTGTGGGTCAACAGGTTTGTATGAATTCAGATATATGTTGGCTGGGGCTGTAGTCTTCTCAGGGTTGTGACTAGTGACTACAACATTCAAGATGGATTTACTTACATGGCAGGGATTTGGGTATGGTTGTTTACCAAACAAACAGCTTCGGATGTTGGCTGATGGACTTTGACACTTTTCTACATGGTTTCTTCTAATAGTTTGGGTCTTAAGAGAGATTGTTCCAAGCACACTACCATATGTAGACAATTTTCTCCTCCACTTGAGACTAGAAAGCAGTTCAAACAGTCTGCTCTCCAGTCTTACTCCTTGCATGAAAAGAGTAAATATCTCTTTTCAGAGGTAGCCTTGGTGTCTCAGAGACCTCAGCTGGGCAAGGATTTCAGACTAAAACTGAGAAATGCAGTTAATTTCTCTAGTGATATGTGCACATATAAATTACAGTGGTTACAGGACTGTAGCTCAGTGATTAGTTCTTTAGCATTCTCAAGGGCCTGGGTTCCATCTCCAACACCGAAAAAAAAGTTGTAGTGTTGGAGTGGTGTGTCAGGGTAGAACATTTCATGCATTCTAACGGCACTCCCAGGAAGGAATAGGATGCATGAGCTGCCTCTTTCACATTACTTAGGAGGTGTGGTAGTGAACACTTTAATCTCAACACCCATGAGGCTAAAGGAAGATTGGAGCAAGTTTAAGACCAGCTTGGGCTTTATAGCAAGAAAGTCTCTAAAACTCAACCAATCAACAAAAGTCAGTAATAAATGCTAACTTTTGAAGTTTTATTTAATAATGTTTGTATACTTTCCCAGAGGGCTCAGGGTCTGGAGAAAACTAATTCTTGTTCTCTTGACCAGCCACAAACACATGTACATATGAGTAACACTAAATGGACTCAGTAATTTCATGTGCAGCAGTAATTAAGAAAGAAGTGATCTTAAATTTGAGAGGCAGACATGGGAAAAGTTGGGAGGAAGAGGGGGGTAGGAATGATGTAATTTAAGAAATAATTTAAAAAAATGTTTGCCTTTCTTACAAGAAGAAGCAAGTTAGAGACATGAATTTTCAGCCTATGCTTTCATAAACTGTGTTAAAGAATGGTTAAAATTCAAATCTGGAGGTATACACGGGTACATTTCCAATCACATAGGTTGTACTTTCCTTGTAAGTTATCTTTTAACCTATATATTTACAAAATGCCAAGAAGTTACAATTGGGTAGATTGTTTTTCTGAGAGGAGAAAATTCCATCTCATCTTTGTTCTCATTTTTTTTTCTTTGTATGCAGGTAAGAGTTCATAGATTGATAATCTTGATTTCAGTATGAAATTACATTCTTTTTGCTTGAGTTCTTCTGAGTTATGCAAAAAAGCTTCCTGTTCTGAATTCACCCTTTTCTCCTCTCTGTATTGGGGACTGAACCCAGGATCTCACACTCGCTAGGCAAGCATTCTTTATCACTGTGCTATATATATTTCCAATTGTTTTTTTTTTTTAATCAAACATTTTTATTATTTTGTGTGCATGAGTGTTTGACCTGCATGTATATATCACATGCATGCCTGTTGTCCACAAAGTTCAGAAGAGGGTGTCTGTCAAATCCCCTGGGATTGGGGTAACAGATGGTTGTGAGTCATTGGGGGGTGGGGGTGGTGCTGGGAACTGAATCCCAGTCCTCTTCTTTTTTTTTTTTTTAAGGTTTATTTATTTTTATTTATATGAGTACACTGTAGCTGTCTTCAGACACACCAGAAGAGGGCATCAGACCCCATTACAGATGGTTGTGAGCCACCAGGTGGTTGCTGGGATTTGAACTCAGGACCTCTGGAAGAGCAGGCAGTGCTCTTAACCACTGAGCCATCTCTCCAGACCCCTTTCTTTTTTTTTTTTTTTAAAGATTTATTTATTTATTATATGTAAGTACACTGTAGCTGTCTTCAGACACTCCAGAAGAGGGAGTCAGATCATGTTACAGATGGTTGTGAGCCACCATGTGGTTGCTGGGATTTGAACTTCGGACCTTCGGAAGAGCAGTCGGGTACTCTTACCCACTGAGCCATCTCACCAGCCCCAAATCCCAGTCCTCTTAACAAATGGTGGTAACAGTGCTCCTAACTTCTGAGTCAACTTATCAGCTCCTCTAACACATTTATAACTTTTTTTTTTTTGAGATAGGATTTCATTAAAATGTCCAGGTAGGCCTTGACTTTGAGGTCATCAAGCCTTCGCTGGAATTTTAGGCCTGAACCACACCACACCCGACTTCTCTCTCTCTCTTTTGTTGTCTGTTATGTTTTTGATGTATGCTTAAGATAAGGAAAATTAGAAAAATCAAAATCTTCCGACTTAATTCCAAGACATTGATATCAGATAGATACAAATTAAATGGCAACAAGAAACTGGAACCTGGCTTTGCAGAAGGCAAGCTTACCCTTGCTCCATTTTTCTCATTCTACCCCCCCCCCCTCACTTTCTCTTCCCCACATCCTCCCTTGTGTGTATAATACAGCTGAAACCGTATTATAAACTTAGCTGTAGATAGCTCATATGAAGGCTTTTGACTAGACTAACTTTCATTAGATCTAACTAATAAAAAACTGTTTTCATAATATCAAAATATCTATGGTAGCACAATTTTCCTCAATTCAAATGGTAGCAAGAGCTTTCAGGAAGAATTAAAGCAGGTCACTTCAGTGTTTGATTTAATCCCCATTAATATAGGATAGAGTATTTACAATATAGTTACATCAAGGAGCTTATGAATTGATGGGCAGTTTAGCCCAAAGTATCCCTCAGGATGGTGTACATCTAAACGGCAATCTACAGGGATTGTACTTTAACCAGGGCTGGGCTAGCCCAAGTTTTCTCTTCTGCATTTACTGTACTTCTTTCGGCAGTAAAACTACTAAGAAAAGTAGGTGGTGACAAAAGTGCTGGGAAATGATTTTTTAAAGTGTGTAATTTGTTTTGAAATAGTTAAGTAGTTGTCTTGTAACAGCTTTTGCTTCCCAGGTAAAGGAGCATTACCAATAATCTCAAAAATGCATGAGACACGTACCTTATCCTGGATCCTTGAGACTGTGTGACTTGAAAAGGGTTTGACTGTGACCATTTTCATTCTTACCATCCATCTGCTTTTATTAGAAGGTATTCATCAACAAATTATTAGTGCCTATAAACTAGATATAGTAACTTAAACTATCTGCCAAATCCAAGGATGCAAAATCTTACCAGATGACTTTGGTAGCCTAATCATGGCTCCCACATTCAAAATAGAAATTGGTAGAAGGTCAAGAAGGTCAAGTGAATGTTTTCTTGATCCTGCAGGGACATCTCACTCCCTTATTTCAGATTTACACACTGAGATCCAAGGAATTTGTTTGTTTGTTTGTTTTCCTTCTTCAGGGATTTCAGCAACAGGTGGCCAGTGATGTTAACTCTAACAGTAAAAGTTCACAAATCAGCAATTCACAGAATTAGAAAAATGTCTGCCTTATCTTTGGAATTTGTAAATCCATTCTGAGGCAACCTAATTTCTTTTAAGAAGCTTCCTTTTGAGTATTTAAAAAAGGTGCAATAAACTAAACACACTTCGTTGCTAGAATCTTTTCTGATGTTGCTTCTCTTAAGTATCCATGTGACAGCTAAAACGGTCTATTTTTCAAGGATGTTTCAAATAATACCTTTTCAAGTGAACCATTTCATTTCTCAAACTCATCTACGTTTCTTTGGATTCCTTCAGAGTACTTTGATTACTTCATCCCGTCATTTTTAGGAACCTGGGAGTATTTTAGTACTTTAAAGTCTTATCCCAGAGAATACTAATAGAACAACTACCTCCTCTATGTTCATTTTATTTTATACTAATGCACCAGGATCAATGCTTTGCCATCATCAGAGGCAGTGAAGAGAATGACAACATTAGACTATGACAATTTGTACTGGCTTCAAATCCTCATTTATATATATTTAAAAGCATCTATAATGAGGCAAACTTAACTTCCACACTGGGAAATTGAGAGGAACCCCCTTTCCCATTTCCAGCCCCCCCCCAACCCCCCCGGTGAATCCCGCCTCCACAGCTCCGAGCAGCTGTCTGAGGAATGAATCCTCTACTCCTTAGAATGTGGGAGAGCTTTGCTGGGGCGGCAGCTGCCAGGCAAGGAATCCTCCCAGTCGCTGTCCCTCCCCTCCGAGCAGCGGCAGCTGCCAGGGCATCCCAGTGGAAATCTTTCCCAGTTAGCGCCGCGGGCGGGCAGGCAGCAGCTGAGCTCAGTCAGGGGTGGAGACTGCTCCCCAGAGGCTCCAGCGCCGCCACCTCAACGACTCCTAAGTCCCTCAGGTGTCCTTCTCCAAGTCCAACACGAGGACACCTTGACAACGTGGGGCGGGTACCCTCGGCGCTCAGAGACCTGCTGTTGCACAGCACCCGCCTCCCGTTCGTCGCCAAAGCACAGTCTGGGCGAAGAGTGCGAGGGAAAAGCGCGCCGCTCGCGGCTCTACCTGAGCAGCGCGCTCTCGAGGCGCGCTCCCGCCCGCGTGGCACCTCCAGCGAGCGCGCGTGCTCTGCTCCGCCACTCACCCGCGATTCTCCGGGCCCGCCCGCACGTCCCCTACTAAGCCGCCTCCGCTAGGGCGCCCGCCCGCTCGCTCGCTCGCCCGCCCCACCACCCCGCGCGCTCGCGCTCGCGCACGCGCACGCCGCGCCCGGCGGCCCTCGGCGCTGTCATGGCGGCGAGGAGCAGCTTCAGTAGGCATAGGGGTAGTCCCGCGCGCCGTAGCCCGGCGTTCTGTGGCAGTAGCATCCTCGGCCACCGCGGCGGCACGAGCCGCGGCGTCGCCCCCGCCTGCAGTAGCTGCGTTTGCAAGGGCTGAGCGCAGGGGTGGGGCGGCCTAGGGAAGCACGGAGTTCTAGGCAGCCGCCGGGCTCCCGGGGAGCGGACTAGGGAAACTTGAAGGCTGCGACCAGGTGCCTTGACCTTTCTCTCCCCGGTCCCGTCCCGGTCCCTGTCCCCGTCCCCGCAGGCGCGTCGGGCCTGCCTTCCCGCCCCAGCACACACCTCCCTTCCTCTCCTCAGCCGAGCTCAGGTGCCCGGGCGAGGTGCTCCACTCCTCCCCCTGGGCCGAGCGCTGAGGAGAATCACCGCCCCCTTCCCCCGCCTTTTCCTGCCCTGGATCTCCGCCGCCACCTCCGTCTCGCTGCGCCCCGGCGGGGGTGAGGACGAGGCCGGAGTCTCCGGGTGAGGAGGAACTTTGGACCTCAGTGGTCGCAGGGGCCCCCCGTCCTCTGCCGGCGACAGTCCCCCGCGGTGCACCTGCCCGCGCCCACCACCTGCGCGGGCTGGGGGGGGGGGGGGAGGAGTGAGCCTGCTCGCCGGCCTGGAGGACCCGCCTTCGGCGGAGCGGGCGATGGAGCCCGGGAGGAGCGGCCGGCCGGCTGGCCCTTGGGGTGCCCTTAGTAACTTATTTGACAGACAGTAACTATTTCCCTCTCCTCCCTAAAAAATCCCACGACAGACCTACCCTATTTAACAGATGTTTAATCTTCCAATAGGCTTTGGCGTTGTTGTCAGCCTCCGGGAGAGAGATTGGACAAATAGTCTCCAAGAGGAGGAGGGCGACGACCAAGGACTTTCCTGCTTTTTTGGGTTTCTCCGCAAGTTGGAACAGAGACCCTTTTTGGTTTAGCGTTTGCGTGTGTGTTGGTGCCTCTTCTCCGTGCAGCGACTGCTGGCCCAGGGTGACTCTGACTTGTCCTTTCTCGTGAACTAGTCATGGCTAGTGAAGACAATCGTGCCCCTTCCCGGCCACCAACAGGTGATGACGGGGGAGGTGGAGGGAAAGAAGAAACCCCTACGGAAGGGGGTGCGCTGTCTCTGAAGCCGGGGCTCCCCATCAGGGGCATCAGAATGAAATTCGCCGTGCTGACGGGGTTGGTTGAAGTTGGAGAAGTGTCCAATAGGGATATTGTAGAAACTGTCTTTAACCTGGTAAGTAGATCAATATTTTATAAGCATATACTTTTCTCGGTGAGTTGGGGAGCAAGACGAAGTTGGGGTCATGTGCTTCACTCAATCTAATGGCTTTTTCCACGGATAGACACAAAATTCTACTTGACCTAAATGGAGCAATTACTTGTATTTCAGTTTAAAGAGAATTATGCAAAATTTGATGCTTCAGGTTTTCAATGAACATGAACAGATCACCTTTGTGCTAATTAAGCAAGTGTTGATGTGGAAGTATATTTGTGTGTGTATGTGTGTGCATGTGTGTGTGTAGTCAGGTGTTCAATGGAGAATTTGGATGTAACTTTTTTTTCCTCTTGGAGTGTATGTTTAAGCCTGCGATTTTTCTCTTTAATATTTTGAATAAATGACTTTTTTTTTTTTGGACTTGGGAGCTAATGTAAGTTTTTGCCTAAGTTATGTTTTGCTATAGTTAGTTTTAAATACAGAATTCATGTTCATAGTGCTGATATAGGCTAACTTGTAAATTAGTATTTTTAAAATTCTGGCTACTTTTAGTTTTAGAAATAACTAACCAAGGTTGAATTTTGCAGTGGGTTTAGGGTTATCTTGTGATAATTGAATGTCAATTTGAAAAAGGCCTGAGGCAGCCACAGTGTGAGCTTGATACTTTTGTAAATTTGTGTTTATCATTGAAACAAACTTGGTCATTGGAAGTTGTTGATTATACTATGGTGGGCAATGGCTTATTTTAAGTGGATATGAGATACTTTCTTTTTTTCTTTTTCCATTCCATTTTTAGAAATTAGTTTTAGTGGAGCCTTTAGACTTTAGTTTTCTGTTGCTTATAAACTTAAAAGAGTTGAAACCGAGTTTGGTTTTAAAATAATTTTCTCTCATTCAACCAGTGTTAGAAGATAATACAAGGTGCCAGATATAAATGTGCAGTAGTTGTAATAACTGTTTAGTAGCCATTCTTTTTACCTCTATATTTTTGAGGTTAGACTGTTTTATTCCCGGCAGTTAATTATTTCCTTCATTAGGCTTTTACTGTTAGTCCGGTTATTTGCAATACAGATTATAGAATGACAAAATAGGTATAGGTGATATAGGTATAGGCACTTACTTTTGAAGCGTAAAACTTTAAGCTATATTTTATTTCTTTATTATTGTATTATGATTTTTGATATACTGAAAGATACATACATATATACACATTTTTGAAACTATTATTGAAACATATATATAATATATGCATATTATATATATTAGAATAGTGTAGTGATCTCTGGGTATCCATCATCCAACTTTACTACTTTGGGGATCTTGTGTTTGAACTTTCAACAGTGAGCTTCCAGATGAAACGCAAATTCATCTATTCCTTTTCCACAAAAAACTAATTTTTTAAAATGTAATCTTGGTTTCTCTTTCTGAACCTAATGTAGTTTGGATGTACAGAAATCTTGTAGTGATATCATCCATCCTTAGTTGTTTCTGTGTGGACATACAGCACGCTTTGGCAGGAAGGTACAGACTCCTCTTCTTTATAGTGTGGTTTGATGGGGTGGATGACCAACAGGAATCACTTGGATTTTTATCATTAAAGAAAGTCTAAATTTTTTATTAATAGTTTGCTGAAGGGTGGTCCTGATATGGACTTTAAGGTTAGGTTCGTCATACTTGCATGCTTACAGTGTACAAAGAGGTAAGGTCTGTCCTTTGTATGCCCTTTTCAGCAGTATCCACCCTTTTGAGCAGCATGGGCAGAGTGGCTGAGAGGGGCCCCTGGCAGTCCTTTCCTCAGTCATCATTTAGAGTACCTTTCATGATTAAAATATAGGGCGTTGGTGGTCCAGCTAGTTCATCTCATTTGTTACCATTGCTGCATCTAATATTTCTTAGTGGACATAGTGTGAGCTGTAATTCTGTTCCAAAGAAGAACCTTGATTCTGTGCCCGGTAGTGGACCAAGTGGCCTTCTTATTTAACTCTTCTCTACATAACCTAATACATAGGTGCCATTTCAAAAACTCGGAGACCAAGATAGTGAAGAGTTAAATATACACTTGCTCCAGTTTGGTTTTTAGGATTAGTTTTTTCAGGACTTTATCAGTCACATGAATTGGTGTGTGGTTGTTTTTTTGTCTCTAAGCAGGTATTTGTACCTTAGGCAGTGCTTGCCTCAAGGACACAGCAGTCATTGGTCTTGATAAATATTCATGGCTAACCCTCCACCAATGGATTTTATTCCTTTTTATCTAACTTAAAAAAAAAAACTTTTTACAACATTGCTTTAAAAAAAACAACTTTAATGTAAACACATTTTTTTAGTTCACATCATTGGTTTCTCATTCAGTCTGTGCAGAAAGTTGCTTATTAACTTTTTTCTTGTATGTATGTATGTACTAGTGTATGTATGTGTGTAGGCCAGAGGTTGATGTCCAGTGGTGCACTCTCCACCTTATTTACTTATTTAACACATTTTCTTCTTTGTTGTGTGCGGGCATGCATGTGTAAGTGCGGGTGAGCATGCCAGGCCTGGGTGTGGAGGTCAGAGGGCAGATTTTTGGAAGGTAGTCCTCTCCTTTCACTTCTACTTGTCTTACCGTCTGCTCTGTGTAGTTTAGTCTAGCCGACCCTTGCCCTTTGGGGTGATTCTTTTTTCCTCCGAGCTTGCTGAAGAAGTGTTGGGATTACAGATATGAGTCAGGGCATCTGGCTTTTTGTGGATTCTAGAGATCAAAATCAGATTGTCAGCCAGTGCTGTTACCAGTTGACTGGCCCCATTTTTTCTTTTTAAGACAGGGTTTCTCTGTGTAGACTAGACTGACCTCAAACTTAAGAGATCAACCTGCCTCTGCCTCCTGAGTGCTGGGAATAAAGGTGTGCACCAATGCCTGGCATTCATGCATGTATGCATGCATGCATCCATCCATCGATCCATCTTTCTATCTATCTGTATTATCTATCTGTCACTGAACATGGAACTGGAGAATTCAACTAGAATGACTGGCCAGCAAGCTCCAGGGATCCACATGTCTCTACCTTCTTAACACTAGGGTTCAGGTGCGTGCCTTTCATGTGGGAATTGGGGACTGAAGTCTGATTGTCAATCTTGCATGGCAGGCACATTGCTGACAAAAATATTGCCCCAGTTGTATCTTTTTTTCTCCTATCCTCCCTCTCTCCTTTTTTTCCTTCTCTTCCTTCTTCCCTCCTTCCCTCCCTCCTTCCTTCCCTCCCTCCCTCCCTCCCTCCCTCCCTCCCTCCCTCCCTCCCTCCCTCCCTCCCTCCCTCTGCCCCTCTGCCCCTGTCTTTCTGTCTAAAGACAGATTCTCATTATGTATACTTACTTGGTCTGGTTCTGTCTGTGTAGACCAGACTGTCAAAAAACTTGTTAGAATCTTCCCGCTTCTGCTTCCTGCACACTGGGATTATAGGTATGTACCTCAGCGAGTGCTAACTATCTCTTTCTTAATGGTACATTGAATTAAAACTTCCAAAATTGTGAAAAATAGGAATCAAGCAACAGAACATGAGACATGTGTAAGTCATGAAATTATAGCAGTGTAAGCCATGTGCACCTTCATTTGTAGAGAGTTAGTCTCTAATGGGATTTTCGTTTAATAAATACCAACTATGTTGAGTATTACCCTAGTTAGGGTTACTATTGCTGTGATGAAACACCATGACCAAAAGCAAGTTGTGGGGGAAAAGGGTTTATTTGGCTTCCACATCACTGTTCATCACTGAAGGAAATCAAGACATGAAGTCAAAGAAGGCAGGGACTTGGAGGCGGGAGCTGATATAGGAGCCGTGGAGGGGTGCTGCTTACTGGCTTGCTCCCCATGATTTGCTCAGTCTGCTTTCTTACGGATTCCAGACCACCTGCCCAGAGGTGGCAGCACTCCATCCATCAATCACTGATTAAGAGGGTGTTCTACAGGTTTGTCTATAGCCCAGGCTTAGGGAGGCATTGTCTTAATTGAGGCTACCCCGTCTCCAGTGGCTCTAGTCTGTGTTAAGTTGAGAAAAGACTTGCTAGTGCAGTATCATAACTTTTTCATTTCTTAGGCATATTAAAGTTAGGAATACATACATTCTTTCTTCCCTGTTTTGAGAGATGAAATCTTCATGTGTGGCCTATGTTAGCCTTGTGCTCCAGGACTCAGAGTGATCTTTCTATCCCAGCCTCCCCAGTAGCTAGGACTAAAGGCACATACCACTGTACCCAGCTAAAAACATATTCTATGACCATTTGTTTGTTTGTTTATTTTGTTTAAATGATTAAATATTTGTTACTTTAAAAAATAACTTTCTGCGGGGCATGGTGGCACACGCCTTTAATTCCAGCACTCAGGAGGCAGAGGCAGGTGGATTTCTGAGTTCGAGGCCAGCCTGGTCTACAGAGTGAGTTCCAGGACAACCAGGGCTATACAGAGAAACCCTATCTGGAAAAACAAAAAGCAAAAAACAACAAAACAAAACAAAACAAAACAAAACAAAACAAAACAAAACAAAAAAAACAAACCAACCAACCAACCAAACAAAAACCCAAAAAACTTTCTAATGTTAAAGAGCAGCCTGTCTTTCCAGAGTTGTCCAGATAGTAAGTAGTAGGGCCATACAACTCCAGACATCTGGCTTCATAGAATGTTGCTTCCGAACTTTGCTCATGTAGCTTGACTGACCTGTTCTAAATTCTTTAACAGTTACTTTCTCTGGTAATTTCCTTTGCAAATCTGCTTCTCAGTTAAATTTTGATGAGTAGGATACTGATATATTCTAGCATTTCAAAGTTCTCCACTTTTATATTTTTCATGTTGCAATTTAAAACCGTTTTCTTTTGTCTTCAATTGTGTGTTTACTTATCAGACAGTGGATACAGAACAATTAATATTTTGGCATATTCCAGGAACATGTTACAGAGTTCAAGATTTCTACTATTCATCTAAAGATACTCAGTGGTATTTAATTGAATGATGTTTCTCTCTTGGGCTAATGACATATATTTTCATGCTTGCTTGCTTATTTATTTATTTATTTGCTAGGACCTTGCATTAGTCAGCGTTCTCTAGAGTAACAGAGCTTACACAGTGAATCTTTTTATATGCATATGGGAGTTTATTAGAATGACCGTGGTCCAGCCAATCCAACAATGGTTGCCTATAAGTGGAAGGTCCAAGAATGTGTAGTTGTGCAGTTCCTGGGGCTGGATGTCTCAGCTGATTTTCAGTATGCCAGAATCCTGCAAAAGTAGGCTCTACCTCATGGGTGTGCTCACCATTTTTGGGTTAATTCCAGGTGTAGTCAAGTTGACAAATCCCCCTTCTTTTTGGGGGTTTTTGAGACAGGTCTCTGTAGTCCTAACTGTACTGAAACTTGCTATATAGAGCAGGCTGTCCTTAAATTTAGAGATCCAGCTGCCTCTGCCTCCTGAGTGCTGGGAATAAAGGCTCCACCACCCAGCTAGTTTGTTGTTGTTGTTGTTGTTATTATCATCATCATCATCAACAACATCCCTATGTAATATGTAGCCAGGCTGAGCTAGAACTTGCTGTGTAGTGAGGCTAGTTAGGCTAGTTGTGATTTTGAGGTTTCCCTACTCCATCTTCCCTGGGGTTACAAGTGTATAATAACACAACATGTACAGCCTCTGATTTTTAATTTAAATGTTACAGCTTGAAAAATGGAATATTATGTCTTATTATTTGCTGTGTAACAATTGACGTATGTCCTGACAAAGAAATGTTTTTATAAATGGTATAGAATAACCTTTGCTTGCTTCAGAGGGCAACAGCCATCCCAGCTGATTGTTGTCTTGCTGTAATGTGGTCTCAGTGGTGTTGCACATCTTTAGTTTTTGGAGGGAAAAATTAGAAGTCTAATTAAAAAAAAAACCTTTAAAAATAAAAATAACGTTTAAAAATTTTATGTGGGCTATATAAATCCATATTTGATTACTTTTCAAACTCTGAAATGAACTTTAGTATAAAGATAACTCATCGACTGGGTTTTTATTAGTTGTATCAGTATCTAGATTACTTCCTACATAATGCTGTACCTATACATTTAAGGATTAGGAGTAATCTACTCTAGAAACATTCTTGTTGATTATCTTTTTTGTGATTGGTATTAGTGATAGAAAGCTCAAGTGCAATTGGGCACAGGCCTTTAATTCCAGCACTGGTGAGTCAGGGGCATGAGTTCCAGGCCAGTCTGTTAATCAGAGCAAGTTCCAGGTTAGCCAGGGCTACACAGAGAAACCCTGTCTCAATAACTCGATAAAACCCCAAAGAAACAAAACAAAAGAAAAAAAAAAAAAAAAAAAAACCTCAGCAAACCTCTACTCAGTTGCTTTGAGCACAATAAAAAGGATTTATGGACTTACTTATCTGGAGTCCAAAGGTAAGGTGAGACTTCAAGTAACAGTTTCATTTTGTTTCTCTTTTGCTTTTCTTGAATTTAGCTTCAGTTTGGTATATTCCTCTCAAGTTGTAGTATGGATGCCAGACAGGACAGTGGGACCTCTTGTGTCACACACATCTTTTGGTGGAGTGTCTGTCTTAATGTTCTGAGCTAATTGGACCATTGACCAATGAAATGTGTTGATGAGATTAATCAGTATGTTTACTTCATTTACATAATTCAGTTATTTTAAGTCTATCTATAGAGCTTTACAACCATTAGTATATTTTAATTTTATTATCTAATTTTGGAATATTTACATTCTGTGCTCAAGACATTAAGACAGTTTCCCTCTTTTAATTAGCCTGTGATGGGTTTTGTGTTAACTTTTACAGGATGTGAATTTTTATTTTGTACTTGGTTATCTGATTGCCTCTTTGCCACTTGTAGAAAGGCTGATCTTAGTATTGTTCTGTCTTGGTGCCTTTGCTGAAACTCAGTTGACTATAAGCATAAATATCTGTCTTGACTGATTTCATTACAATTTTTTTTGTGTGTGTGTGTTCATGTGCATGCAGGTGTATGTCTGTATACTTGTATGTGTGTGCATGGATGTCAGAAATTGAGGATTGCATATCAATTGCTGTCCATCTTGTGATATTCTTTTTTTTCAGAAAATGTTTTTTTTTAATTAAAATATAATCATTTGCCCCCCTCCCATTTTACTTCCATCCAACCCTTTCCATGGTTTCCCTTGTTCCCTTTCAAACTCATGGTCTTTTATTTTTTATTGTTGTTACATATATATGTATATGTATGTGATCATACGTGTATGTGTGTGTACATACTGAGTCTATATGTGTATTTTTTTTGGGGGGGGAGGAGGCTGACTGGTTGGTATTAGATAATCATTTAGGATGCTTGTCTTTGGGGAAGACTAAGTCTCCCCCTCTCAGCAGGTTTTAATTGCCTGAAGATCTCTCCCTAGAGGTGGGACCCCAAGTGATCTCCCCTCTCTAGGTTGGCAGTCAACTGGTATTGTCATCGTTTTTAGATTTTCTTTAAGCAGCCACACTGTTGTCATTTTATGGGTGTAGTTTCCCTATCATATTAGGAGGTTTGTCTTGTAGCAGATGTCCTATGGCTCTTAGACTTTTTGCACCCTATCTTGTGCGATGTTCCCTGAGCCATTGGTGTAAGGGCTGTGTGTAATACATTAGTTGGGGTTGGGCACTCCACAGTTGGTTGTTCTCTGCCCTTTGAATAGTTGTAGCTTTCTGTAGTGGCCTCTGTCCACGGAGAAAAGAGGCTTCTTTGATGAGGGTGCAAGTTATACTTACCTGTGGTTACCTTATATTTTGAGGCATGGCTTTTACTGAACCCAGTGGCAGGACTAGCTGGCAAGCAAGCCCTAGGGATCCTCCTTTCTTGACCTCCTTAGAATGAGCTTACAGGTATGGGATTTATTCATTTCCTTTAGACAGGGTCTCACTGAATGACCTGGAACTTGCTGTGTAGACCAGGCTGGTCTTGAACTAAGAAAGATTCTCTTGCCTCTACCTCAGGAATGTTGGGTTTAAGGTGTGCACTGTCATCTTTCTCTCTCTCTAACTCACTGTATTTTAAATTTCTATTTTGTAGAGCTGTAGATGAAACCCAAGGTGCATTCTCCCTCTCTCACCCTCTCCCTCTTCTCTCTCTCTCTCCCTCCCCCTTTCACCCTCCCTCCTCCTCTCTCCCTCCCCTTCTCTTCCCCTCCCCCTTCTCTCTCCCCCTCCTTTCTCTCTTTTCCTCCCTCTCCCCCATTTGTGTATATGTGTGTGTATACTAAACATAGACTGTATCACTGAGATACACTGTTTATTTTCCATTGATCTATATATCTTTTTTTACTAAATTCCAAACTATGCTGATTACTGTTAAGTTTGTAGTAAGTTTTGAAATAGGGAATGTAGCTGTCTTAATGTTTTCCTTTTTAAAAAATATTTTAATTATTCTAGGTTCTTTGCATTTCCAAGTGAATTGTAGATTCAGGTTATTAGGTTTTGTAAAAAATAGAGCAGGAATTTAATTTTTAATTTGAGACAGGGTCTCTTTCTACATAGCTCTGGCTGTCTTGGAACTCACTATGTAGACATAGGTTGGCCTTCAACTCCTAAGTACTGGGACTAAAGTTGTGTACCACTATGCCTAGCTAGCAAGCATGGATTTTGATGGGGACTGGTGGATCTATAGCTTATTTTGAGGAATATTGGCTTAGTACATGAGCATAGAACATGTCTCTGTTTATTTAGCTCTTCTTTCACTGAGTGATTTTTTTTGTATGTGTGTGTTGTAAGCATGTATTATGTATGCTCACATGTATAATTCCAAGTCTGGAGCTTGACATGGGCAATCTTGTTCTTTATCTTATTCAGTGAGGTAGGGTCTCACTCAGAACCCAGAGCTCACCCATTGCCTAGTCTAACCAGCTTGCTACAGAGTTCTTGTCTCTGCCTTCTAAGCCAGGGAGAGTTGAAATTACCTGTGGGCCCAAATATAGTTTTGTTTTCATAATATGTAGAGAGAGCAGTAATTCTCAACCTTCCTAATGATGCAGCCCATGTTCCTCAGTTACAGTTCCTCATGTTGTGGGGACCCCAACCATAAAATTGTTTTCACTGCTACTTCATAACTCTAATTCTGCTACTGTTATTAGTTATAATATAAATATCTCTGTTATCTGGTGGTCCTATAAAAGGGTCATTTAACACAAAGGGGTCACTGCCAACACAGTTTGAGAGCTGCTGCTATAGAGGAACCATACAGTATTTTAGCTTTGTCGCTCTAGAAATCGTCCTAATGCTTAGCACCCTGAAAGTGTTTGCTAAAGCTGTGCATATTGGCTTACCTCTTAGTGCCTTTTTATATAGGAGGTAAGGCCTGATGATTCCTTGAGCCTAGAAATTAGAGCCATCCTACACAACAGAAACTAATTTTGCCTTAAAAAATAAAATCTTGGTTAAATATAAATGTCTTAATCTTTTTATTAAAGAAGCTAGAACTATTAGAAGTCTAGTTCCTATCATTTTTTTAAAAAGATTTATTTATTTAATGTATATGAGTACACTGTAGCTGTACAGATGGTTGTGAGCCATCATATTGTTCCTGGGAATTGAAATCAGGACCTCTGCTCGCTCTGGCTCTGCTCTCTCCGGCCTAAAGATTTATTTATTATTATATTTAAGTACATTGTAGCTGTCTTCAGATACACCAGAAGAGGGTATCAGATCTTATTATGGATGGTTGTGAGCCACCATGTGGTTGTTGGGATTTGAACTCAGGACCTTCGGAAGAGCAGTCAGTACTCTTAACCGCTGAGCCTGTTCCTATTATTATTATTTTTTTATATAAAGGCTATACCATGTAAATAAACCTTGAGGGATATTTCTTTCTTTTTTTTCTCTTTTCTATCTCATTTAAAGGATTTGTTGGGCAACTTGCCCCTCCCTCCCTCCTGTCTTTCTCTGCCCTTCTCCCTGCTTGCTTCCTTTCTTCCTATCTGTTTCTTTCTTCATATGGAATTCTGTTCTTTATAGCTAGGCAAGCAGTGTTACCAGTGAATGTTACCACATTTCTCAGTTTTCTTTTTTCTTTTTATATACAGCCCAGGCGGGCCTTGAACTCCTCACCCTCCTTGGCACTAGTATTATGGACTTGCACCATCATATAACTCAGCTTCGTCTGTGTGTATACCCATGTGTGAGGTTGTGTCTGTGTGTATACCCATGTGTGAGTGTGTGTCTGTGTGTATACCCATGTGTGAGTGTGTGTGTCTGTGTGTATACCCATGTGTGAGTGTGTGTCTGTGTGTATACCCATGTGTGAGTGTGTGTGTCTGTGTGTATACTTATGTGTGAGGTTGTATGTCTGTATGTATACTTATGTGTAAGTGTGTGTCTGTGTATATACCCATGTGTGAGGTTGTATGTCTGTGTGTATACCCATGTGGGAGGTTGTATGTGTGTATACTCGTGTGAGGTTGTAGGTCTGTGTGTATACCCATGTGTGAGGTTGTGTGTCTGTGTGTATACTTATGTGTGAGGGTATGTGTCTGTGTGTATACCCTTGTGTGAGGTTGTGTGTCTGTGTGTATACCCATGTGTGGGTGTGTGTGTCTGTGTGTATACCCATGTGTGAGTGAGTGTGTATGTCTGTGTGTATACTCATGTGTGAGGTTGTATGTCTGTATGTATACCTATGTGTAAGTGTGTGTCTGTGTATATATCCATGTGTGAGGTTGTGTGTCTGTGTGTATACTCGTGTGAGGTTGTGTGTCTGTGTGTATACTCATGTGTGAGGTTGTGTGTCTGTGTGTATACCCATGTGTGAGGTTGTGTGTCTGTGTGTATACTCATGTGTGAGGTTGTGTGTCTGTGTGTATACCCATGTGTGAGGTTGTGTGTCTGTGTGTATACTCATGTGTGAGGTTGTGTGTCTACGTGTATACCCATGTGTGAGTTTGTGTGTCTGTATGTATACCTATGTGTGAGTTTGTGTTTCTGTGTGTATACCCAGTGTAAGTTCATTTCACATGCACACATGGATGCCGGAAGTTGACAATGGATGTCTTCCTCAATTTTCTATTACCTTATTTTATTTTTTTGAAACAGAGTCTGTCACTGAACCGAGAGCTCACTGATTCAGCTAGACTGGCTAGCTAGTGAACTCCAGGTTCTTCTTGTTTCTGCACCCCCTTGCATTGGCGTTATAAGGTCATGCCAGCCAGGCGCTTGGACCTAGGTACTGAGAAGCCTAACTCATCCTTGTTATGCAGCTACTTTACTAGGTGTGCTTCCTTCTTTATTTATTTGTGTGTTTTAATTGCTTTTTGTGTGTGTGTGTGTGTGTGTGTGTGTGTAAGTGTGTATGTGCACTTGCTTGTTTCTGAGAGTGTGATGGTTGATGTTGATGTCTGGTGTGTTTTTCTATGTCTTTTCATCTTAATTGTTGAGACAAGGGCTCTTACTGAACCTGGAACTTGCCACTTCAGCCAGATGGGCTGGCTAGCAAGCCTGCATCCGCTTGTCCTCTCTTCCTGCCTCTAGTGCTGGGTTATAGATGTGTACTGCTCTACCCAGCCCTTTTGTGTGTACTGCTATACCCAGCCCTTTTGTGTGTACTGCTCTACCCAGCCCTTACACTCGTCCTGGAGATCCAGACTCAGGTCTTTTGCTTATGCAGCAAGTACCTGACCAACTAGCTTCACAGCTGTGGTTGTCATCATACAACTTTGAGTGCCGTTAGTATCCTTTTTGCATCTAAAAGAATATTATCATGAAATAGCCTTTTAAAAAATTTGTTTTAGATTTATTTATTTTATGTGTATAAATGTTTTTGCTGAAAAACATGTTTTGTATACTGTGTACATGCCTTGTACCTGTGAAGGTCAGAAGAGAGTGTCATATCATCTGGAACTGAAGTTAGGAATCATTGTGAGCCATGTGGGTGCTAGGACTTGAACCTAGCTCCTCTGCAAGAGAAAAAGTGCTCGAAACTGCTGAGCTATCTCTGCAGACCTTCATGAATTTCTTTTAAAAATAGTCTCACAGCCTGCTTTTTTATTTTTTGGTGGTGTTTGAAGTTGAACCCAGGGCCTCTTATATCCTAGGTAAGCGTTTCACACTGAGCTGTATCTCCAGCCCTTTTGTTTCTGTTTTGATCCATAATCTTCCTAAATTGCTCACACTGATTCTCCAGTACCTCCAGAGTAGCTGGGATCACAGGTGTGCACCACATGCTAAACTGCTCTTAAGTAGTTTTTTTTTTTCTTTTTACATTAGTATTCTTTTATTGGCTCTCAAAAAATAGGGTACCTTGTCAGTCATGGTTACTATTGTATTACTGTGAAAAGATACCATAACCACCATAACCATGGAAACTCATAATAGGAAGCATTTAATTGGGGGTTTATGTACAGTTTCAGAGGATTAGTCCATGGTCATCATGACAGGAAGCAGACAGTAATGGATCTGGAACAGTGGTTGAGAGCTTTACATCCTAACCCACAGGCAACAGAGTGACCTTGGGCCTGGTGTGGGCTTTTGAAACCTCAGAACCCATCCCCAGTGTCACACCTTCTCCAACAAGGCCACCCCTTCCCCCCCTTTTTTTTTTTAAAGATTTATCTGCTTATTTTATGTGAATACACTGTCACTGTCTTCAGACACCCCGGAAGAGGGCATCATATCCCATTACAAGATGGTTGTGAGCCACCTTGTGGTTGCTGGGAATTGAATTCAGGATCTCTGGAAGAGCAGTCAGTGCTCCTAACCATTGAGCCATCTCTCCAGCTCAAGGCTACACCTCGTAATCCTTACCAAATAGTTCATCAACTAAGGACTAAACTTGCAAATATGGGAACCATTTTCATTCAACCACCATACCACTCAGGAACCTGAGTGCTGACATATGGTGAGTCTAGATTTAAACATGTGATGAAATACAAACAGGTGCGGTAGGGTAGAGGTCGATTGGATGACAGATACTTGAATAGGTAGATAGAAGTGAGCTCTAGAGTTTAGGGTGACTATAGTTCATAATAATTTATTATGTACTAAATAAAGAACATGAGGAAGACTTTGAAAAAGGAGATAGCTAGGCATGGTGCTGCATGCCTTTAATTCCAGGTGAATCTCTGTGAGTTTGAAGTCAGTGTTGTCTATATAGCAAGGTCCAGAACTGCAAAGCTACAGAGACCCTCTCTAACACCAAACAAAATCAACCAACCAAACAACCTAAAAACTTCAGATGGAGATGTTTTTTTTTTTTTTTTCCATTTTTTATTAGGTATTTCGCTCATTTACATTTGCAATGCTATACCAAAAGTCCCCCATAGCCACCCACCCCCTCTCCCCTACCCACCCACTCCCCTTTTATGGCCCTGGCGTTCCCCTGTACTGGGGCATATAAAGTTTGCGTGTCCAATGGGCCTCTCTTTCCAGTGATGGCCGACTAGGCCATCTTTTGATGCATATGCAGCTAGAGTCAAGAGCTCCGGGGTACTGGTTAGTTCATAATGTTGTTCCACCTATAGGGTTGCAGATCCCTTTAGCTTCTTTGGTACTTTCTCTAGCTCCTTCATTGGGGGCCATGTGATCCATCCAATAGCCGACTGTGAGCATCCACTTCTATGTTTGCTAGGCCCAGGCATACTCTGACAAGAGACAGCTATATCAGGGTCCTTTCAGCATAATCTTGCTAGTGTATGCAATGGTGTCAGCATTTGGAAGCTGATTATGGGATGGATCCCCGGATATGCTAGTGTCTACATGGTCCATCCTTTTATCTCAGCTCCAAACTTTGTCTCTGTAACTCCTTCCAAGGGTGTTTTGTTCCCACTTCTAAGGAGGGGCATAGTGTTCACACTTCAGTCTTCATTTTTCTTGAGTTTCATGTGTTTAGGAAATTGTATCTTATATCTTGGGTATCTTAGGTTTTGGGCTAATATCCACTTATCAGTGAGTACATATTGTGTGAGTTCCTTTGTGAATGTGTTACCTCACTCAGGATGATGCCCTCCAGGTCCATCCATTTGGCTAGGAATTTCATAAATTCATTCTTTTTAATAGCTGAGTAGTACTCCATTGTGTAGATGTACCACATTTTCTGTATCCATTCCTCTGTTGAGGGGCATCTGGGTTCCTTCCAGCTTCTGGCCATTATAAATAAGGCTGCTATGAACATAGTGGAGCATGTGTCCTTCTTACCAGTTGGGGCATCTTCTGGATATATGCCCAGGAGAGGTACTGCTGGATCCTCCGGTAGTACTATATCCAGTTTTCTGAGGAACCGCCAGACTGATTTCCATAGTGGTTGTACAAGCCTGCAATCCCACCAACAATGGAGGAGTGTTCCTCTTTCTCCACATCCACGCCAGCATCTGCTGTCACCTGAATTTTTGATCTTAGCCATTCTGACTGGTGTGAGGTGGAATCTCAGGGTTGTTTTGATTTGCATTTCCCTGATGATTAAGGATGTTGAGCATTTTTTCAGGTGCTTCTCTGCCATTCGGTATTCCTCAGGTGAGAATTCTTTGTTCAGTTCTGAGCCCCATTTTTTAATGGGGTTATTTGATTTTCTGATGTCCACCTTCTTGAGTTCTTTATATATGTTGGATATTAGTCCCCTATCTGATTTAGGATAGGTAAAGATCCTTTCCCAATCTGTTGGTGGTCTTTTTGTCTTATTGACGGTGTCTTTTGCCTTGCAGAAACTTTGGAGTTTCATTAGGTCCCATTTGTCAATTCTCGATCTTACAGAGCAAGCCATTGCTGTTCTGTTCAGGAATTTTTCCCCTGTACCCATATCTTCAAGGCTTTTCCCCACTTTCTCCTCTATAAGTTTCAGTGTCTCTGGTTTTATGTGAAGTTCCTTGATCCACTTAGATTTGACCTTAGTACAAGGAGATAAGTATGGATCGATTCGCATTCTTCTACATGATAACAACCAGTTGTGCCAGCACCAATTGTTGAAAATGCTGTCTTTCTTCCACTGGATGGTTTTAGCTCCCTTGTCGAAGATCAAGTGACCATAGGTGTGTGGGTTCATTTCTGGGTCTTCAATTCTATTCCATTGGTCTACTTGTCTGTCTCTATACCAGTACCATGCAGTTTTTATCACAATTGCTCTGTAGTAAAGCTTTAGGTCAGGCATGGTGATTCCACCAGAGGTTCTTTTATCCTTGAGAAGAGTTTTTGCTATCCTAGGTTTTTTGTTATTCCAGATGAATTTGCAAATTGCTCCTTCTAATTCGTTGAAGAATTGAGTTGGAATTTTGATGGGGATTGCATTGAATCTGTAGATTGCTTTTGGCAAGATAGCCATTTTTACAATGTTGATCCTGCCAATCCATGAGCATGGGAGATCTTTCCATCTTCTGAGATCTTCTTTAATTTCTTTCTTCAGAGACTTGAAGTTTTTATCATACAGATCTTTTACTTCCTTAGTTAGAGTCACGCCGAGATATTTTATATTATTTGTGACTATTGAGAAGGGTGTTGTTTCCCTAATTTCTTTCTCAGCCTGTTTATTCTTTGTGTAGAGAAAGGCCATTGACTTGTTTGAGTTAATTTTATATCCAGCTACTTCACCAAAGCTGTTTATCAGGTTTAGGAGTTCTCTGGTGGAATTTTTAGGGTCACTTATATATACTATCATATCATCTGCAAAAAGTGATATTTTGACTTCCTCTTTTCCAATTTGTATCCCCTTGATCTCCTTTTGTTGTCGAATTGCTCTGGCTAATACTTCAAGTACTATGTTGAAAAGGTAGGGAGAAAGTGGGCAACCTTGTCTAGTCCCTGATTTTAGTGGGATTGCTTCCAGCTTCTCTCCATTTACTTTGATGTTGGCTACTGGTTTGCTGTAGATTGCTTTTATTATGTTTAGGTATGGGCCTTGAATTCCTGATCTTTCCAAAACTTTTATCATGAATGGGTGTTGGATCTTGTCAAATGCTTTTTCTGCATCTAACGAGATGATCATGTGGTTTTTGTCTTTGAGTTTGTTTATATAATGGATTACATTGATGGATTTTCGTATATTAAACCCAGATGGAGATGTTTTGAGCTATGATTTGACACTTGTATTGTGCATATGCATATTAAATTTTTTACATTGTACCCCATAAATATGTAGTTATTAGTCTACAATTAGAAACTACATGTAAAAAAGTTAAAAAGAAAAAAAGAGCTAGAGTATATAATCCTCTTTTTCTCTATCTCTCTGTGTTTATTTAGGGTCTCTCTTATTACTAGGATTGAAGATGTGTGTCACCATGTGTGGCTGTGAATGTGTGTGTTTGTACTGAAAAGGGAGAAAATGCAGGATTTCTCAGCTTATTTTATTTTTGTTGAGACAGGATATTGTATAGCTCAGACTGAATTCCAACTTCTTTTGTAGTCAGGGATGCCCTTGAACTTTTCCTTATCTTCCTTCTATTTCACAAGTTCTAGGATTGCTGGTCTAGTTTACCACACCTGGCAACTATGTTTCTTTAGAGAAGAATCTATTGTGTGGGAACTGGAAAGGATTTTCTCCTGTCTAAAGAGATCTTTGTTCAATGTGTAGTGACTTCATTGGTATGACACTTTTACTTATAAACTATATTGAGTCTCATAAAGCTGTAAGAATTTAAAATAATCTTACCTCTGATGAGACTGATGAAATATTTGTTTCGTATGAAGCAATATATGTACTAAACCTTATAATATAGTTTTTATGTTCTTTGAGTTTTGGTACCTTAAATAATATCTCAGCTTATAATATATATATTTATATCATGTATCTATATCTATATCTATATATATCTACACACATATATATCTATATGTACATATCTATACATATTAAAGCACAAATCATTTTTAAAAATTGCTGATTTAATTTACAAAAATTAAAAAATATTTATAATATGATAATCAATTTCAAAAGTGATGCCAGAGTATAACTTTTAAACAAAGCAGGCCCTAATTTAAAATTGTTCATTAGTGTTTAATGTTGAAGAGTCTGGGGGTGGTGGTGGTTTCAGCATTCAGGAGGCAGGGGCAGGGGCAGGGGCAGGGGCAGGGTCAGGGTCAGGGTCAGGGTCAGGGTCAGGGGCAGGGGCAGGGGCAGGGGCAGGGGTAGGAAGGTCACTCCAAGGTCAAGGTTCCTGGTTCTTCATAGCATAGTTTGAGCTCCAAGGCCAAGTTCTTATGTTCTACATAGTAACATTCCAGGCTAGGCAGGGCCACAGAAGCAAGACCTTGACACAGCATACAAAACCAGAAGATAGAACAACAAAAGAAGAAATAAATCATTAGTGAAGATGATATAAAGCTATTTAGAAAATATTATTGGTATTATCACCAACTCAGTTTCTTAGGTTACTATGAAATTAATATGCAAATAGGCATAAACCAAAAGAACTTCAGAATAAATTCCCTTACACTTGGTGGCTTCTATTTCAGTGCTGCTCATTGCCAATGGCCAGAATTACAAAGGGAGTGGTTTTGAAAGCTGGCTAAGCATACATTGGATGAGTGGTTCCTAATTGTGGATCTTGGGGCAAGAGAAAAGCATGTGGCAACTACACGTGTAGCAGAGAATTGTCTTATCTGGCATCAATGGAAGGGGAGGCCCTTGGTCCTGTGGAGGCTTGATGCCCCAGTGTAAGGGGATGCTAGAGTGATGAGGTGGGAATTGGGAGATGGGGTGGGGGAGCACCCTCATAGAGGCAAAGGGGAGGATGGGATGGGATGAGGGGTTTGCAGAGGGAAAACCAGGAAGGGGGACAAGATTTGAAATGTAATTAAATAAAACATTTAAAAAAAAAAAGCATATGGGTGACTGTTGTGTTTCTGAATTGAACTTGATTCTATGCTGTTAAGATAATCATAATAGTTAAGATTTATTGAGGCTTGCTGTGTGCTGTGTCTATTTGACACATGCATTATTCCACCTCATTTCTTACAGTTTTCATAATGATATGTTACTGGTATGATATGTCATTGGCTATGTTTTCCATGATTGAGCTAAAATACTAGAACTTTTGGGCAAAGTACAGGATTGGGCCACTGTAAACCTGTAGAGTTTATACAGAATACCAATGGTACTCAGAAATCATGCCAATAATGTCTACCAGTGAGTGGCATTACAGTTATTTTTGTGGTATTAATCGTGGAGCTTATACTCCCATTGAGATGCTAGCTTAGTATTCATTCTTTAGCTTCAGAGAGAGCATTAAAAACAAAACAAAACAACAACAAAACAAAACAAAAAAACTAGTCCTGAAAATTCGATCAGAGGTGTAGATTTCTACCTTGATTAGTTGTTTAATACAGCAAAGGGTATTTTACAATTTTTTTCACCTGTTGCAGCCAGAGAACCATTTAATGTAGTGGAAAAAGCAAAGTGAGTTTTGAAGTCATTAAGCAGGCATTGCTTGAACGTCTTTATTTCTCTTCTCTTAAGCCTTTCACATATAGCTAAGGCTTTCCTTTGAATTTTGTTAGGAGTTGTATATGAACTCACATCACTTCTATATTCCTATTATTCTCTTTATTTTAGATAGAACATATATAGCTCAGACTGGTATTGAAGTCACAGTGTAGCTGAGGAAGACCTTGAACTTGTGTCCTCATGACTTCACAATAGTCATCATTCCCAGCTTTATTCTGTTCTTTAATAGTTCTGTAGGAGGCAATTTTAATCAAGCTATATTTTAATATTCACTTTATAAATGATAAAACTGACTTAAAGCAAATGTAACTTACTTAAATCACTGGGTGTTTTAGTCGGTGTTCTGAATCTATGAAAAGAAACCACAACTACAACAACTCTTATAAAGGAAAACATTTAATTGCAGCTTGCTTCCATTTTTGGAGGTTTAGTCTATTGTTGTCATTACTGGACACATGACAGGCAGAGTGCTGGCATGAAGAGAGCACCACCAAGTATGGTGGCTTGGGCTTCTGAAACCCCGAAATCCACCCCAAGTCACATGCTTCTAACATTGTTATACTTATTCTAGTAAGGCCACACCTTCTAATCCCTCTCAAGTAGTGCCACTTTCTGATGACTGAGCACTAAAAAAATGAGACTTTGGGGTCACCCTTATTCAGCTATCCAGTCAAGTAAAGTTTTTGAGATTCTAATTAAAGAGATGGAAATCCTGAGCTCTAAGCCAGGGAGCTGCTGGTGGTAGATACCAGCAGAGAACCATGGATGTGAAATAGTGACCGAGCATGCGCTTAGTTATGTAACTGAGTTCTGTGAGTCTGGAAAGGTAGCTGGCTTATTTAACTTATCCAGTGTAGACACATTTGCCTGAATGTCAGTGGTTTTTACTTTTGGTTTGCTTTAAAGAACTTCAAAGTGTGTTAGGAAAACTGAGGTTTTCGTAAATATAATAAATACTTAAATTGAGTGGAATTAGTGACATAGTTCATTATTGTTCAGCGCCTTGGACTTTCTTTTATTCTTTTGCTTAGGATTTAGTTAGAGGCCTGAAGAGACAGTCAAGTGCTTCAGAGCACTGGGCTAATCTTCCCGAGGATTCTTAATTCTCAGTACCCATGTTTCAGGTCACAACTGTCTGTAGCTCAAATTCCAGGAGATCTGACACTCTTTTCTTGTCTCCAAGGGCACCAACCACACATGAACTCAGGCAAAACGCCTGCACAGTTAGAAAAAGAAGAAAGATTTAGCTTCCAATATTGAAATGACCTTATATATTGATTATGTAAGTCTGGAATTTGGGTAAAGCATTGGCCTAGCATGTTTGAGAACCCGAGTTTGGTCTCGAGCACCACAGAAAACAAAGAAAAGAAACCTAATTCTTTCTGTCACTTCATATGTTGATCATGTTGGGCACATCAGTAGAAAAGGGTGATGCTTATATTTTAGTTGTAGAAGACAAGTCTGGTGTCACCTTCAGTGTTGAAAGCTCTATTCATGGGTCTCCATGATTCAAATGGCCTTTTTCTGAAGTTGATTTACTTTTTTTCCCCTCTGAGAACAAGCTTCCTCTGTTCAGCCCTGTCTGTCCTGTAGGATTTGCTTCTATGATAGATTTATTCAATAAATTTACGCCTATTCAAACTTTTGGGGCAAGATTGTTCTTACAGGATAGGGTGTGAATTTAATCAGGGTTCAGCATTTAAATGTTCAGGTAAGTAATTTAAGAAGTTAAAGAGTTAACTGTGAACAAGATTTTAAAGTAGAATGTTTATATTTTCCTATTTGACGATATCTTTATGTTTTAATAACTTGATACTACTTTTTTTTTTTCATGAAACAAGCAAGCATTTCCACTCAGTGAGGCAGTGGGTACAGGGACTAAAGCAATGAGTCAGGTAGATATGGACCTTGTCTTTATGGAGCTGATGGCATAAATCATTTTATCTTCCAGGTAGCCCATTTCTTCAACTTATATTCTCTAGTTTTTGATTTGATTTTTTTTATCATCTTTTATGTGTGGTTAGGCTTCAACCCAGGGTCTAGTATATGCAAGTGCTATAAAACACCTGTTTTCTGAGCCCACAAATGTATTTTCTAACAATTCACAAATGCTATTCCTGTCTTTAGAGTTTCTTAGAAAGCAGAAGAGTATATTTTTTGTAATTTTTAGCCTAGGAGCCATGCTGAAAATGTGCTGATTCTCACAATCTTTCATTACGATTTAAGTTTATTGACAGATACTCTTGTGCCACTGTGTTGGTTTCTAATTCGTTTAGTCCATATGGAAGGATTTCTAGTGCATTTTTCTACTTTTAAACTTTGTACTCTTTTGCTATATTGAGCACATTGATTTATTTAGACATTTCTGTGTTAACTTTGGGTCATTAATTTGAACTTGTTTGGAAAAATGGTGAACCTTGCTGAATATTTAGTAATCTTTTCCATCTTGTGTATTTTTGGTGTTAAAATATTAGTTTAGGTACTTATTCTTTGTTTTTTTTTTAATGTACGTTTAAAATACTGTTTTCTTCCCATTCCATCTTTTGAGTCTCACATTTCTTTCAAGTAACCTTATATAGTTGCTTATCAAAAGTTAAAATCTGACCATCTGATGATTTGGTTTCTAAAATTCTCTTCTGGGAAAAGGCCAAGTTCTGTATCCCATCTTCCTCTTCTCTTCTCTTCTCTTCTCTTCTCTTCTCTTCTCTTCTCTCTTCTCTCTTCTCTCTTCTCTCTTCTCTCTTCTCTCTTCTCTCTTCTCTCTTCTCTCTTCTCTCTTCTCTCTTCTTCTCTCTTCTCTCTTCTCTCTTCTTCTCTCTTCTCTCTTCTCTCTTCTCTCTTCCTTCTCTCTTCTCTCTTCTCTCTTCTCTCTTCTCTCTTCTCTCTTCTTTCTCCTCTGAGATGGGGATCTCACTTTGTAGCCTGGAACTTGCCATGTTTGCTTTGTAGGCCTGGAACTTGCTATGTTGTCCAGGCTGGCTCCTGTTTTATGAAATATATAAAAAAAATTGTGACTGTATGTGCTTAGAGCAGTGCTTCTCAGCCTTCCTAATGCTGTAGCCCTTGAATATGATTTCTCATGTGTGGTGACCCCCACTCGTAAACTATTTTTCTTGCTACGTTATAACTGTAATTTTGCTTCTATTATGAATTGTAATGTAAACACCTGACCTGCAAGATATTTGATATTTGACCCTGTAAAAGGGTCTTTCTACATCACAGGGATCATGACCACTGGCTCAGAGGGTAGCTTTGTTGTACTTATGGTACCCAGTTTAATCACTATTATAAAACAAAAAAGAAACGTACGAGTGAGTTCATGTTCTGTGGGTTTTAATTTATGAATATGGCTTGAGTTTAGAATGGGTTCCGCCTGTCTGGATTAGAGTCTGCTCTGTTATGCTCCAGTCCGGTACCACCCTTGAAACGGAAGTTTCAGTTTGAGTGGTTCTAGATTGCACAGGTGGATTCTGTCCTCAGGTTGCCTGAGAGCAAGTGTAGCAGACGCTTCCCAGGCCAGGGCTGCTTGCCTCACCACCGAGGGCTGCCTTTCAGATGCTCACAGTGCTTGGGCTCCAGCTTTGGGGCCTTTATTCTCACGTGACCCTGCGTCTAGCGAGCTGGGGGTTGGTAGTCCAGAGCAGTGCTGTCTTCAGTGCTCCCAAAGCAGTGTTTCATTGCTTTAGTTCAACCATGCCTGGTTTTGTCTGAAAGTTAGCACTTTTGAATTATAAACCAGGAAGACTTTTCTGCACAGTTAGTGATTGTATTGCCAGGATGCATCTGACTTCTTCCCCTAGTTCTCTGTGTTTGATTCTTTCCTTCATTTCATTATGGTTTCTGTTTAGATGTCCCCTTATCAAAGAATATTTTACTACTACTGAAACAGTTTTTTTCTTGTCACCTGTTTGGCTGTATTTTTCTTAGCATGATCCCAGGAGGTATGCAATTTGTTGTGTTTTCTGTTAGGACATAATCTCCCCGAGAATAGGTTTATTGTTTTTGTCTGCTATTTTGCTGTAGACTCGTAGAAGAGTATCTGACCATACTATGTGCTCACTAAGCACATGTTGGGTGAATAAATGTGCTAAATACTTACTCATATCTACTCTCACCTATAGTTAACACCTCCTGCCCACTCCATCTTATAGTGCTGGAGCTTAAACGGCTTCAGCATGCCACCTGAGTCCTTTACTAGAATGTTGTGCTCACAGCCTTCGATTATTAATTTAATCTTCATAACTCTAGAGATGTGCTGCTGGTGGTGTGTGTAAAGGCCAAAGGACAGTGTTGGACCTTGTTACTAAGGTGCTGACTACTTTGTTTTGAGGCAGGGTCTCTCACTGGCCTAGAGCTCCACTAATCATTCCAGGCTCGACATGGAGCTCAGGATGACCAGAACTTATCATTCTGCCTGTATCCCTATCACTCTCTCACTCCTACTCGATTTCTTTCTCAAGGTTTCATGTTTCCCCGCCAAGTCTCGAACTTGCCATTAGTCTTAGTCAGGGTTCTATTCCTCGGCAAAATATGACCAAGTAGCAAGTTGGGGAGTAAAGGGTTTATTCAGTTTATACTTCCACATTGCTGTTCATCACCAAAGGAAGACAGGACAGGAACTCACACAGGCTAGGAACTTGGAGGCAGAAGCTGATGCAGAGGCCATGGAGGGGTGCTGCTTACTGGCTTGCTTCGCTGACTTGCTCAGCCTGCTTTCTTATAGCACCCAAGACTACCAGCCCATGGGCCCTTCCATATTGATCACTAGATGTCTTACAGCTGGATCTCATGGACGGAGGCATTTCCTCAAGGGAGGCTCCTTTTTCTTTCTCTGTGATAACTCCAGCTTGTGTCAAGTTGACACAAAAACCAGCCAGTACACAATGTAACTGAGGGTGACCTTGACCCTCTTATCCTCCTGCTTGTACCTCTAAGATACATTTGTATATCACCACACCTGGTTTATTTGTTGCTGGTGATCAAACACAGCTTAGTACAGCTAGGCAGGTAACCTACTGAATTTTGCTTCTTCGTCTCTCAAATGGCTTTGGATTTGATTGTTCCAGGTGGGATTAGACATAGAGTTTGACCATACATTTGAGATAGGAAGTGTTTGACATTATGGATAATTTTTAACAAGATGAGGGTTAAAAATTGGGAGCGTTTGTCTCATCTCATGATTTTTTAATGCATACTCTGTAAGTACCTTATCTTTAGTGACACTACAGATATCTACAAACGTTTCCTAATACTTTATTATATAACTCCCGTTTGGAGAAAGATTTGGTGTGTTTTTATTTTAGTTCCTGTCATTATTGGAGTTCTGGGTGAAATACTCTTTTAACTACAAATTACGGTCTGTCACAGTGTCTTGTCCTGCACATCAGTGGAACTATTGCATACTTTATGTTCTTAATTTGTCTGGAAGTGCCATGTAATTGATTCTGGATAAAACAAAACAAAAAAACCAACCCTTCCCATATAAGTATGACAGTTTAAAAACCTATAGACCAAAATCTGAAGGATAATTTTGACTGAGAAAAGTCAAATTATGACTAATGTGCTTTCAGTTGGCTTCTCTGATCTCTGTCCCAACAGTGTATATTGTTAGTTGATTGGTTGTTCCTCCTTCTTCTCCTCCTCCTTCTATTATAGACTCAGGTGGAAATTTCCACAAAGATTCTTTCTCCTTGTCTTCCCTAGGGCAGGGAGAAGTGGTCCCCTGGGACGCTTGTGTTTTTCCTTGAAATTTATGTGCTATTCTTTTGGAACGGGAAGCTTCTTAGCCTTCTAGCCTGCAATATCCCTCTTTTCAGGTTTCAAAGGTGGCTGGGTAGGTTTCAGTTTTGCTTTCCTAATATTTTTGCTACTTTCATTGGGACGAAAAAAGGCTACCCCAAGGTTGGTGATATTCACTGATTGGTTTGGCAGATTTGCTTTGCCAGTCTACCCTCCTCATTCATTTCACCACTTACTAATTTTACCGGATCTGCTTATATTCTATTTCATATCAAGTTTTACATTTTTTGATAGTTAAGGAGGCAGGGGGTAGAGTGGAGTTGGTGACATGGCTTATATGCAAAGTGCTCTGACCTCCACAGGTGCACCGTAGTATGTGCTTCTCTGTTCCCCAAAGATGTAAGTAACAGAGGCAGGAGGTTTGCTAAATTCATAAAACCTTACTTCTATGTACATGTTTTATATGTGTATACATTAACATATTGTCTCAACCATGAATAATACCCAAGATGAGAAAGTAAATAGGAAATTACAGTATTGCTGGTAGTCTATAACTATTTACTTAAAGCCCGCCATTAAAACATTTTATACAGACTTGGAGGTTGTAACTAGTTGGTGTAAATATGAGTAGTAGAATATTTCCTCCATTTTCTTTTTTTAGACAGGGTCTTATTATGTAGCTCTGACTCTCTTGTAAACTCACTATGTAGAGCAGGCTGGCCTTGAACTCACAGAAATCAGCCTGTCTCTGCCTCCCAAGTACTGGGTTTAAAAGTGTGTGTCATCATGTGTGATTGGAATATTTCCTTTTATATTTTTAAATTTTTTATTTATAATTTATGATATTATTTATTTTAATTTATGATATAAGTCATAACACAATATTGTATAATGTGTATGTATTATATAACCAAAACATAATTTAAATATAAGAATATTTATTAAAAAGAATTATGTAATATGTTTGATATAATTATATTTAATTATTATATTATAATTTAAATTATTGCACTCTGTGTGTGCATGTATACGTGTGTGTGTGTGTGTGCACTTTCCATTGTGTGCTTATGGTGGTAAAGGGACTGCTTTCAGGATTTGGTTCTTGGCTTCCCCATTGTCGTCAGGCTTGCACAGCAAGTGCTTTTACTTGCTGAGCCCCTTTCAGATATTTTATCTTCTAATGAATAAGGTGGCTTAGTTCTGTTTAAAGTATAATCTTTAGATTCAAAAAGCATGATTAGTAGAGCATGTTTGTTTCCATATTGTAAATAATTTTAGCACATGGGCTGGCACTATAAAGTATGTACTTTTTATGTATTTAAAGTATATGTGGTTATTCTATTTACATATTCATTATACTGAACTAATGTAAAGTGTTTTTTTCAGTGTAGAGTTATAAAGAAACATTCGGATCACTATCATCCTTGTCTTCATTTGTCACATAAGGTTATACAAATATGCCTGTTAAACCATGTTAATCCCCAGATTACAATATATATTAATTTTTTTTAATCTAGGCTATAATTAAAAAAATTAGAGTGCAATTTACATTGCCCCAACTAACTTAAAATCATTACTTTTACTGTTAAATATAGTTTCCTGGTAGAGCTTACCTCATTGGTTTCATTTTAGAATTAAACATGAATTTATGTTTTAGCTGTGAGCTGGTTAGTTTTTGTCAACACAAACTTAGGCATCCCTGGGAAGAGAAAACTCTCAATAGAGGAGACTGTTTTCATCTGATTGGCCCCTTGGCATATCTATGGGCATTTTCTGAATTGATAATAGATGTAGGAGGGCCCAGCCCAGTGTCGGTGGGGCCACCCTGGGCAGCACTATAGGTAGGCTTGGGCTGCATAAGAAAGGTAGTTGAGTAAGCTAGAGGAAGCAAGCCAGTAAGCAAGGCTCCTCCATAGTCTCTGCTTGAGTTCCTGCCTCTGTTCCTGCACTGAAGTTCCTGCCTTGGCTTTCCTTGGTGGTAAACTGTGGCTTGTAAGCCAGGTAAACCCCTTCCTCCTCCAAGGGGCTTTGGTTAGTTTTTTCAAAGCAACAGGGAAGCAAACTAGGACAAGCTGTTAGTTTAAAACATTAGCTTGTTTAGACTAAGAAAACAATTAATCTTTCTGAAGAATAAGATGGCTATGTATACAAATTTAAGTGCCAAAGTATTTGATGCTGTAAGATACTTTTGTTTTTTCTTTTATCTGAAAACACACTGACATAAAAAAGGAATGGAGTATTGATACTGTACTGTTAATGAGCCTTAAAAACATTGCGCAAAGTGAAGGAAAAAAGCACACTGCAAAGGCATTGTACTTATTTTGTCTGTATATTTATATTAAATTATATTTATATTAAATATTAACTATTTCTATTATTTATAGTATTTATTAAATATTCTTAGTAGGGAAATTCATAGTGACAGAAAGTAGGTTCATATAGTTCTAGGTTAGACAAAGCTGCATAATGAGACCTTGTCTCAGAAACAAACAGACACCTCAAAAAATTAGATGCTGGAGATGATCGTATACTTTTGAATAAACTAAAAACTCTGAACGGCAAAGGTGAATTGTATGGCATGCAGTTTTTAATGCCATGAAAACCTTACAAAATAGCAAAAGGATGAAGGGCATAGTTTAGAGGACCAATTTAAAACAATAGTTTAATTGGACAGATGGTCCTACATTAGGAATTATATACATTAAGGTCTACATTTTTCTACTTGAAGACATGTTTTATACTCTTGATATCCCTAGAAATGAATGAATCTACCAGTAAGTATTAATAAATTAAAAGAATGAATAAGTAGGAGCAGGGAAAAACCGTTTTTTTTTTAGATTCCATAAAATTGTAATTCTCCAGGTTTCAGGTTAGGGTAGTGGATCAGAGAAAAGACTGTTATAATTCTTTGATGTCTGTCCTGACAGGTTGGTGCTCTATGTAGGTTGAGCCTCACCCTGTCTCTCAGCTCTGGTGTATCCAGGTTGTATGTCAGCAGCAAGGAAGTATTCACTTAAGAGGTTTTTAAAAAATGTGCCCCCAAAGCTGCTGTTAGTTCCTGGGAGGTTTGCTTGTATGTTACTGGCCAGGGCCTTACTCACTACAAAGGCTTCTTTTGTGGGTGGGACTTTAAGACAGTCTCACTCTGTAACTAAGTCTGGCCTTGAACTTGTGGCAATTCTTCTCTCTCAGCCTTCCAAATGCTGGGATTATAGATGTGTCTGACCACATCAGGCAAAAAGTTATTTTTCATATTGATGGATAAAAGGAAATAAGTAACATGGCAGACTTTAATTTTCATCACTTTAGAAAAGAAATTTGGAGGAGACATGGCAATACTGAATCCACTTGTGGTGAACCAGTTTTTGCTGTTTTGGAGGTAAACTGAGCAACAGTGCCATTTCAGTTCTGTTTCTGTGTTTGGTGGTTCAACAAATACATTTAAAGAAAAAAAAATGTTCACTGAGTCACATGCGCTGGCAGTAATTTGGAATGGAAACTTTTAAAACAAAGTGGGAAAAAGTCCTTAGAATGGATAATTCTTGGGAAATTATCTTGTGCACTGTTTTCTCAGAGTTGCTAGTTTGCAGTCATTTGTATGGATGCACAGGTTACAATGTGGCCATTTAGCTTGCCTTTCAGCCTGGTGACTTGCCAATTTCTTCTGTTACATTCCATCTGCTGACTCACTCACTTTCACTGATAAGTACTGCTCTACATTCCGCAGGTTCATGGCTCACCTTTTGTCTTCTATAGCCGTTTCTTTGACCTACCTTAATGATCTTTCTTTATCTCCTTTCCAAGCTAGAAATGTGATGGTAAAAATTATTCAAATTGCTAAGGTATCTCTCTCTCTATATATATACTTTTATCCTGTGAATTTATCTTTTTGGTAAATAAAATCTCAGGTAAGCCTTTTATGTTTTAAGAGAGACTTCTCTAAGAATAAAATTAGATTCTTTCTGTCTGAACAATAGAGTTACTGTGATGTAACCTTACCCCCACCTTTCTTTTTTTGTTTGTGGTGGTAGGAATCAAATTTGTGACTGAGGCTTGTGCCAAGTTGACAAAACACTAGCTAGCAAAGACATTGTGCATGCAAATACGTGTTCTGTCTCTGAGCTACATCTCCATCTCCTTGACATTTAATTTTTAAACTTGGTTGTCTAGCTTTCTTACCTTAGTATACTTGAAATAAACTGGAAGGATCATAAGCCTGCCTCTCACCTCTCACAGGTCGAATGCACCTGTGGTCCTAGCTTTTCCAGAGTATGAGAGGGAATGATTCTTTGAGCCCAAGAATTCAAGGCCAGCCTAGGCAACATGATAAGATCTCATGATTGACAAACCTGCTCAGCCATGTCAGGGACAGTGTGACATGGTTCTTGTCCCTGGAACAGAGCCAGCAGGGTGTGGGCCTTCATGAGTGTTGATGATTGCTGTGTAAGGCCTGTTTTGTATATTAAAAAATGTATTTGTGTGTGTGAATATATTTCACACACACAAATAAATATATGTATATATATTTATTTTTTTAACTTCACTTTCCTCATTTGAGGAACATCCTTCCTGCCAACATTAATGATTCCATGATAGTCAGAGACAGCAGGTATCCAGGAGTCGAGGATGTGGCTAATGTCTTAGCAAAATGGTATCACGCTGTGACCTTCAGGACAGCTCTTAAAAGACTATGGCAAAGAATGCTGAATACATGAGTTCAACAATATATACTTTCTCAGCTATGCAAAATGTAAGGATGCAATATGAATTATATAAGGAGCTTCACAGATCTAAAGGAACAGAGGCAGCTGCACTATGAGTGAGCAGTCTGGAAAAGCTGTCTTGAGCAGAACATAGGCTTGTAACCCACAATTTGACTTTGAGTCATTTGTCTTTTTGCAGACATTCCTTCTCTCAGGAACCCCTCCTCAAGCCGAGGCTGGTCTTTGGCACAAACCTATAAATCCCTCTCTCCTAAGTACTTTAAATTGGTCTGATGATAGCAGAGAATAAAATAGTTTGTAAGATCTAGAATAAATTGGGAAACTTAGCCTTCACTATATAATGAACTTATGACATGACTAATGAATTAATTTTTGTCACCTGGAATAGTTACCTGTATACTTTCAGGGAGTGAGGAGTTACATATTTTCTATTAGAAAATGTATAGGGAAGATATTAAGAATAAGAAGGGTCAATAAAATCTGGGCATGGTTTTAATCCCAAGGTTAAAAAAAAGGAAAAGCTTATGGGACATCTAGAGCAGTGGTTCTCAACCAGTAGGTTGTGCCCCGTGGGAGCTCATCCACCCTTTTCATAGCACCATCAGAAAATACAGCGATTTATATTACGGTTCATAGTAGTAGCAAAATTACTGTTATGAAGTAGCAATGAAAATAATTTTATGGTTGGGGTTAGTTACTGTGACATGAACTGTATTAAGGGGTTACATTAGGAAGGTTTAGAACCACTGCCCTAGGGACTGGTGAGATGGCTCAGTGGTTAAGAGCACTGACTACTCTTCTGAAAGTCCTGAGTTCAAATCCCAGCAACCACATGGTGGCTCACAACCATTGGTAACAAGATCTGACGCGCTGTTCTGGAGTGTCTGAAGACAGCTACAGTGTACTTACATATAAGAAATAAATAGATCATTAAAAAAAAAAGATTTAGAAAAAACCAAAAAACATTGCCCTAGAGGAACTCTAGAGGAGATGATAAAGGAAGCTCATTTGTGTGTTTTGCTTTAGCTGTGGAAGTGTGTTCACTTGTACTTGGATGAGTAGATTAAAGATTTATCATCTTAAATAACAGATGAAAATATATGAGTTAGTGATTATAAGTAGCCTTTGGATATTGAAAGATTTACTAATTATAATAGTGGCAAAGTATTTGAAAATTGAACTGAAAGACAAGTTGGATTTATCTTTACAATCGATTACAAAAAGATCAAAAATATTTTTTACTAATTAACTGCTGTGATATTTTTAGCTTCAAATGCAGTGTGTCCCTTTAATTCTTAAGTTATTGTTTTAACTGTGAATGAGGAAATAGGATTTATTTGAATGAAATTTGAGCGAAAGTGGGATTTGTGGAAATGTGTATATAATTTTGTCACTAAAAGTAATTTCATTGAAAATGTGAAAATGTCTATACTTGAAAAACTGAAAAACATTGGAGCAAAATTTTCTCATGTTGATTTTTGTTAAAGAATTATAGCTAAATAGGAACTTGTATTTTTGAAACAAAATAGCATTTAGTGATGAATTCATAAGAGTAATTGGAAGATACTAATTCTATCAAAACCCTTTAACCTGTCTTCTAGCTGATTTAAATGTTTGTGTACTATTCCTTTTCCTAATTTGTGTTTTCCATTAAATCTAAATTTGTACTGCATGCATACAGTATTCTCCTCTCAGAGAGAGAACCGTTTATTCAAGTGTTCAATTAACATATTGTAGTTAAGTACTTGTTCCCTCACAGTGAGAGATGTGGGAAAGAACTTCTAATTGCTATATCACAAAGTAGATATAATTCAGACTTTGAGCTCTCAGTGCTTAGTGGGAAGTTTTCAGATTACATACGCTAATCATTGTGATGTTGGTGATGTCTCATGGAATGTCTATTCAGGTTAGCATTCAATCAGATACTCATGGTATCTTCTTGAGTTTCAGCCACTGTAGTCTCTCTGAACTCAGATGGATGTCTTTTTAACTCAGTGAGGCTTTGAGGGGATCCCCCCCCCCCCCCCGCGCATGATTTGCAAAGTACCTCTAGGAACAAATTTGGGATAATCTTACCTAGATTCTCAAGTTTCAGAGATTCAAGCCTAAGTCTGCTTGTTATCTGATGTCTGAAAAGAGTTGTTTTTGAATCACCCAGTCATAGCCACTGGCAAATGACCTTTCAGCTTTTTTAAAAATGGGATCTTGATTATGTATCCCAGGCTGGCCTTAAACTCAGGTTATTCCAGCTCTGGAATGGAACTATTTCTAGCCTGCCAGTTATATATTAATGGAACAAATTTATGTTGCATAACAAAATAACACATAATTTATAGCTCAAAAACATAGTCTTACAATATTTCTGCATTAGAACAAAGCTTGAAGTTCAAAATCTTATCAAATGTTGGAGATTGGCTCAGCCGTTAAGTACACTTGTTGCTCTTGTAGAGGACGCAGCCCCCACATGGTTGCTTATATCCTTAACCCCAGGGCATCTGGACTCCTCTTCTGACCTCTGAGAATAATAGGCACACATGTTACATACATGCAGGCAAAACACTCACACACATAAAATAAACATTTCTCAAAAAGAAAAAGAAAAAGAAAAAGAATTCATGTTACACCCTTCAGGCTAAATAGTATTTAAGATTCCTTAGGCTTCTTTTTATTTTTTTTCTGGGCAGTTCATCTGGCTCTGTAGACCAGCTCCCAACACCAGCATACAGTGGTATATTGGTATTAAATAACTGCTAGGTAAATTCCTGTTCCTAAGCAGGGGAAATGAATGAGAACTGGTCTGTAGCTGTTCTAAAACCCAGCCAGGCTGATGTTGAAAGTAGGTTAGATCTTAAGCTAGCAATAATTTCCCAGGCTTTTGTTCCTACCTTTTAGTTCTTAGATCTGTTATATGAGTCACCTTCCTTTATTTCCCATATGTGTTGGCATCCCCCAACCGAGTGGAAAATCTATTAAAATTGATGAATCTCCTTTGATATATGGCATGTCATTCCAACTGTAGAGTTTCAGCCTTTTTTCTTGCCTGCAGAATTTTTGGGAGTCTAAACTTGTTCCTTATTCCCCCCCCCCCTTTCTCCCTCCCTTCCTCCCTTACCACTCCCTTCTTTTTCTTCTCTTCCTCTTCCTTCTCTTCCTCCTTCTCTTCCTCCTCCTCCTCTGTATGTGTGTAGATGTGTGTGGTTATATGTTCATGCATGTTTTTATATATGCATTTGGAAGCCAGAGGTGCCTCTGGTCATTCTTTAGGAACTGTTAACCTTGCTTTTTCAAATAGTGTCTTTCACTGAGGTTGGTGGTCTCTGGATAAGCTAGACTGCCAGAGACCCGCCAGTCTTGGGTTCCTCAGGGCTGGAGATTGAACTTTGGTCTCAGTGGTGACTGAGTGAGTACTTTACCAACTGAGCTTTCCCCCACACTCATTCCTCTCATTTATTATTAATTTTTTATTTTAAGATTATATTTATTTTATGTATATGAGTACACTGTAGCTGTCTTCAGACACACCAGAAGAGGGCATCAGATCCCATTACAGATGGTTGTGATTTACCTTGTGGTTGCTGGGATTTGAACTCAGGACCTGTAGAAGAGCAGTTGATGCTCTTAACCTCTGAGCCTTCTTTCCAGCCCCATTCCTCTCATTTTACTCTGTCAGCATGTCTCTGATTCTCTAAGCTGACAATGTTTCTGCATATATACTTTCCTTTTTCTGAAATAATAATAGTAATAATAATAAATAGTTGTGTTATTATTTTGATAAGGTAGTATGTGTAGGCCAGGCTGTCTTCTAAATTCTGGTCTTTGTCCACCACTTCCTTAATGCTAGTATTATAGGTATATGGCATCATGTCTGATTTTTATATGCCACTGGATTGAACCTGGGCTTCGTATGAGTTAGACAAACAGTTGAGTTACATCCCTCACTCTAGACTATTTTTTGGAATGGTCTTAATTTCACAACAAAATTGAAGTATATGTCTTTGATCTTCTCTATTCTTCTGTTTGTTTTGCAGATGTCTTAGAGTTAATTTTGCCCAGAGAACAACAATATTATCCCTAGTTAGTCTTTATTCCATAGCTGCTTGATTAGTCTGTTGATGATCTGAAGTGATTCGTTCTTATATTTGTTCTTTTATGTTTTTCTTCATGATTGATGATTAAAGGTAATTCTGATTAAAATTTAATTTAGTGCCATTAAAGATTGATCGAAGCTGTCACATTTCTGTGTGTGCAGGGCTTTACAGTTAGGGTTCTCCTTAGTGACCTCATTAATATCAAGATAATACTTTATCATTTTTGTTTTATGTTCACTTTAAAATGGTAAAAGCATGGCTTTTACATTTATGAATTCTTACTATTCAAATATCTTAATTATTATGTATAACCTTGTCTAACAGTAATATGTTTTCCTTCCATTCCTGTTTCATCTTTGAATATGTCAGTGTGTATCTCTAAATGATAAGGATTTTTCCAAACAAAGCAAAATATTAAATCATAATAGCATTAATCATTCTTTTAAAAAAGTGATTTTTTTATTCTTATGAGTATTTTTGCCACATGTATGTATTTGTACCACAAATCTGGCTAGAGCCCATGTAGGACAGGAGAGGGCATCAGATTCTGTGGAGCTGGAGTTATAGATAGTGTTAGGTTGCATTGTGGGTGCTGGGAACTGAGTCTTTGGGGAGAGCAGCAAGTGCTGCTAACTACCGAGCCACCCCTGCAATCCCCATTCACCACTCTTAAAAATAATTCATAGTTTTAAAATACAGTTCCTCAGATAGTCACTTTACAAAATTGTGTTGTCTTGTGTCCTCAGTCTAGTTTTACATAGAGTTGTTCTTTGATAGTGAACAAAATGATGACTGTGTCATCCAGGGTATGGTCTCAGCTTCCTAGTTCCTTTCTGCAGTGGGCTAGGTAGGCATTGCAAAGTGATAAAGCTTCCCAGTGAAAACATACGCAGAATAGGTGTTTCAGCTTTTTCTTTGTTTTCAGTTTTTAAAGAATTTATTTCTATTTTTGGTGGTACTGGGCTGCAATCCAGGGCCCGGCACATGCAGGCAAATGTGCTACCACTGTGTTATACACCCCTTAGTCCAATATTATTTTTTTTTTTGAGACAGGGCCTCAATATAGCTCTGGCTGTTTTGGAACTCCCTACGTAGACCAGGTTGATCTCAAACTTACAGAGATTGTCTTGCTTTTGCCTCCAAGTGCTGGAACTAAATGTGTGTGCCATTTACATCCAACATTTATTATTATTTTTAAAAGGAAATTAAGTAATAACTCATCTGGTAAATATTTGAACAAAGTTTTATTTATAAATCTTTAGGCATTTTATTACTGTTCTGTGTTCCTGGGTGCATGATCCATGATTGTCGACAGGTATGTGCCGGTGTTTGTTCATGTCAGAGGACTACTTTGTGATGTAGATTATGTCCTTTCACTTTAAATGGGTTTTGGGGATCAGGCTCAAGTCACCAGAAGATATGACAAGAGCCTTTACTGTCTCAACAGGTTTGCCTGTCCCTAGACACCCCTACCCACTTTTCATGTGTTTATTTATGTCCTCTTTGTGTGTATATGCACATTTGCATTTGTGTAGGTGCACATGTGCGTATATTTGCTTGAGTGTGGAGGCCTGAGGTTGAGTCTAGAATCCCAGTGGATTGTCCTCCAATTTATCCTTTTAGGCAGTCTCAAGCCCAGAGCTCAGCAATATGGCTAGTGCTTGTAGTTAGCTTGCATCAGGGATCCCCTGTCACAACTACACAGTGTGTACATGGGGTCTGAGGATCCAAGTGTCTTAACTCCTGAGCCATTTCTTCCTCCAGCTTTTTGTTTTGACACACCATCCAGTAGTTTCTAGAACAGGATTGATTTTTATGCATTTTGCTTCTTTTAAAACACTAGTTTACAATAAGAAAATCTGACTTGATAACAAAACTGCTTTATTGACATCTTTTTACAATGACGGTTTTTGCTCTTTAGGTTTGTTAGTCCTAACACTATACAAAGGTACCTGGTTAAACTATTAGCTTACAGAAAGTGAACCCATGTAACCCACACCCAGGGAGAATATGACACTGACATGCTTCTGCGAGTGTGTTGCTATTGGATACAATTTCAAGGTGGGAAGTAACTCCATTGTTTAGTGTCAGACAGTCAGTTTGCTACATTCTACTTTGTTGCTTTTAGAAAATGCAATTATTTTGGTGGAGGGTCTAGAAAACATAGGGGGAAAAAACCCTTTAAAGTCTTTGCTTTTCTTGAGTGGGAAATCCTTTTACTCAGATGCCAGAGGAAACATGACAGTGTCTCCTTCCTCATGTTTCCCCCTTCGGTCTTCCCAGCTCCCTGGCCCAGGGCCTTACATGTGTTGGGTAAGTGCTCCACCAGTGGGCCCCAACCAACCCCCCTCTCCTCAACAGACAGCCTGTTAGTGGTGACAGAAGGGGCTTGGTTTATATTTTTCAAAAGATGCTGAATTTTTAAAAAGTTTGGTTTATTATGTATATACACTTTTGTGTTTTCTTAGTTTGACAATTTGCTTCTGTTTATTGTTTACTGTTTCTGTTTACTATTCTAATTGTTTAGTCATTGAGTCATTCTAAAGCTCCTCTAGTATTTGTTGAAGCTATTTGTATATTGACTTAAATATTACAGTCCTTTTTGTTTAAACACCGTTTTTTTCTTTTTTAAAGTTAAAGTCTCATGTAATCTAGGTTTATTTTTAATTCACTATAGAGTCACAGATGACTTGAAACCCTGATCCTCCTGTTTATAGCTCCCAAGTGTTGAGATTATAAACGTGTGCCACCTCTTCTGGCTTTGTTTAAATCATTTTCAACCTTTTAGGATATATGTACACATTTTAAAATTTCTAAAGAAAGCTTCATGTCAAGCCTTACTGAGTATTCTGGCTTCTAAAAACAACACCAGAGGCTAGTTTTATGTGTACTATTTCTAAAGCCGGAGAGATGGCACTCGTTCTTTCTTTTTAGATCTTTCTGAAAGTGTCTTTCTGTAGAGGTAAGGTATGCTAAACTTTTAAAGTTGGGGGGTGGGGTGATCTGGTGAGATGGCTCAGTGGGTAAGGGCACTGACTGCTCTTCTGAAGGTCCTGAGTTCAAATCCCAGCGACCACATGGTGGCTCACAACTACCCATAATGAGATCTGATGCCCTCTTCTGGTGTGTTTGAAGTTAGCTACATTGTACTTATGTATAGTAATAAATAAATCTTTGGGCCAGAGCAAGCAGGGTCCCCAATGAAGGAGCTAGAGAAAGGACCCAAGGAGCTGAAAGGATTTGCAGCCCGATAGGAAGAACAACAATATGAACCAACCAGCACCACCAGAGCTCCCAGGGACTAAACCACCCACCAAAGAGTATACACAGTGGGACTCATTACTCCAGTTACATATGCAGCAGAGGATGACCTAGTCGGTCATCAATGGGAGGAGAGGCCCTTGGTCTTGTGAAGGGTCGATGCCCCAGTGTAGGGGAATGCCAGGGCCTGGAAGCGGGAGTGGGTGGGTTGGTGAGCAGGAGGATGGGGGAGAGGAGAGGGTTTTTGGAGGGAGACCAGGAAAGGGGATAACATTTGAAATGTAAATAAAGAAAATATCAAATTTAAAAAAAAGTGAAGTCTGAATCAGAATATAAGCAGGGAAAAATTGATGTTTAAGAGAAGGGACTATAAAAATACTGCTTAGGCATTTTGCTTCTATTTTAATACATTTAATACATTTGTTTTGTTAGTAATTCTTTTCCATTTGTAACCACAACCCCTGATAATGCATGTTGCATAAAAATCTTCACATAATATTTTACAAGGAAAAAAATGAAGAAGATCATATGCTAAAGATCATTTTTCTAGTGTTTGTGATTTTTGGTATAGTACTTTTCTGTGAGGTTCTGGGCTACATATATATATGTATGTTCATATATATATATATATATATATATATATACACACACACACATATATATACACATGCATATATGTGCATTTAAATTCTTTATTAAACATTAACATAATTTATAAAATAATATCCATAGTATCTCTTTATTTCCTCTCTTCTCTGTGTTTCCAGGACACCATATTTCTTGTTTTTCCCACCTCCCTACAGTTGACATTGATAAAGAAAACCTGAAAACAACATTATTAGCATGTCTCTATATATCATTATGTATTTCCCTAAAGCTTTTATAAACAAATATAGCTTCATATATTTCATGCCTTTGGTATACAGAAGGTGGCACACTTTACCCCGTAATTGCATCTCATTTTTCTTCACTAGTAGCTTCTCATCTAGGTCTTTCTAAAGCAACATAAACAGCTCTATTATTTTATAACATAGATGCCGCAGAATTTTCCATTGTATGAATGGCCCATGGTTGAATCTACTCCTGTTTATTGAGTTTCTTTTCATTCATTTGTAACTAGCAATAATACTGTAAAATAATTTTATATTAGGTCATGCTTTTGTTGTTGTATTTATAAGATAGAATCCTAGTGATGAACTCAGGAGTTGGTTAGAGCCATGTACAGGTTTGGTATGTGTTACCAAATTATTCTCCTGAGTGTGTCTCTCACCTGAACTCTTTTTTTTTTCTTTTAAACTAGGCAAAGAACTTTATTAACATTTTCCAAATTTTATTCTTCGGCTTAATTTGCTGCAAAGAATGAATTAGGTAAAAGAGAAAACTGAAAAGAGCTGCAGTGTCCAGGGCGCTTAGGCTTAAAAATATTAGAGATCTAGATTTTACCAGATCCATAATAAACAAATAATTTTAAAAAGCAGTCATGATATAAAATAGCAGCTCCTGTAACTTCTGCAAGTGTCACCTTCTTCAGAAGTTGCCATAGGTCAGTTTGCCTCATTCCTGGCTTAGGATGCTGGGAAGCATCGCTGTCTGCTGCTTTGTCTCAGTGTGGCCTGTAATGGTGAAGGTGTCTGCTGCCAGGGATGCCTGAACTTGAGGGTTGTTATAATGGATCCCTGTTCCTTGGTTTGTAAACATGTTCACCTCTTCAATACCAGAGATGTTGTTTACTCCTAACTTCTCTAAGGAGAACTGCAGTTTTTTTTTTTTTTATCATCACTGTTGCTGTTCTGTGAACCACCTTCTTTCTACGAGCAGTTCCTTTCCCACCAATGCGCACTTGTGCCTGCAGTTTGGCGAGTTTCTCCTGGTTCATGATCGTTTCTTTCATCTTGTCGGAGTGGAAATGGGGCCTCATGGGGAACTAAGGTTCATGCTCAGGGGGTCTTGGGCAGACGAGCTAAGATTAGGCGGGGACACAAGATGACAGCTCTCACCTGAACCATGTGGTATCAGTAACAGTGTCAGCAACTGCTTTTTTTTTCTTTCTAACTAAAATGATTAGTTAGAAATTTAAATTTACATTTCTGTGACTAAGTTTAAACATGTTTTCATTGAATTGTTCTACTATATCCTTTGCCCATACTTATTTAATTATTGGTTTTTAAAAGTAATCATGTTTTAGAAACTTGATTAAAGAGATTGGTCCCTTTTCTCTGACATCATCAACAAGTTGACTGCTCCTTCTTGGAGATGCTATGGACTAGAAATGCTTCATATTTTAGGGATCTTATTATTAGCAATTGCCACAGCAGAGAAATATTTTATTGCTTATGGTTTTATAATTGTTGATAGATTACAGGATAAGTAAACACATTTGAGGAATAAATCTAGTTGGAATCTGTCATAGTTTAAAACATGAATAAGAGAAACCTTTTCTTACAGAGAGTCTCTCTAAAACCCAGAACCTCTCCTAGCTTGCTTCCTAAGACTTAAAAATTTATAATGTAAGATGTCAGCACCTCTTAATTTTAGTTTTCCTAAGATGTTGTAATCATGAGTAACCTCTATCAACTGAGCAAAGAGGGAAGTTTATGAAAGCTTAGATATTATCCAGTTTTATGTACTTTTTATTTATGAATCAGTAGTATTTTCTTTTGTGTATTATCCCCAGAACAAAAATAGAAGTACGATCATGTATTGACAATGAGAAAGCTAAATTCTCTTTAAGAGATTATTAAATTAAAAGTTAAAATAAGGTTTATGTAAATTTATATGTAAGTCTGTACTGTGAATTGGAAGATAACTCAATAATTAACTCATGGGAATCTGGAACTTGTCCTCACAGTGTCATGATCATAATTCCTCCCATCTCTTTGTCCTTGACAATTAAAATTGGAAAACAATCACATGATCAGGATCAACTTTGTGCACCAATGGTGTAATCCATTATTTCTTCTTTGTGTGCTGAGCAGCATGCCAGAGCAGAGGCAGACAGGCACATAATCAATTCTTAAGATTTTAAGTTAAAAAGGACAGTGTGCCCACATCTTGGCAGCAGGTTTGCAGATGCCTACATCATGGTTGTTGAGATAACAAAGGCCAGCAAAGGCTAAAGGTGAGCGTGTCTTAGGTCCTGTCTTGGCAGTTTCCTGAGATTTATCTTTGTACACATAACAACTTGTCCAAGATCCAAGTGACTTTGGGGAGTGGGAGCTGTAGCTATGGAATATTCCATTGCAGGACAAGGATTCAGATATGTGGCTGGAAGTAGGCCCAAGAGCAAAATACTGCTGTCTCTCTTAGCCCTATGGAAAGATAGTCTTAGGATCAGAGTAGGGTTTCATGTGGGCACATGTGCTGTACTCTATGCAAGTCTGGAAGCGTTGGTGTTGGAGCAGTACTGATGTGGAGGCATATCTGACCACTGGAGTCTGAAGTAACAGTGTACTTCTGGCCTCTCGAGAATCCTTTCTTGCTTTTGAGTATTTTAGGCCATCCAACCTTAACCTATCCTTCTACTAAGATGCTTAAAGATTTTTGTTTTCCTTCAATATTTTGATAAATATTTGTTTTTTCCGTGTTGGAGAGTGAACTCTGTAACTTTATTTTTTTCAAAACACATTTTTAATGATGGTTCTTAAACACTTTAACCTGCCTTCTAGCTTACCAGAGGTAGTGGGAAAGAAAGGACACAGGGGAAGTAGACCTGTTTAGAAAGGTTCTTTGGAGCAACTACCATCTGCATTGTCAGGAAATTGACAGTTCAGTTCACAGGTCAGCAGCGGCAGCTTGATCCACTTGCAAACATTTTACGGATATATCAGCAGTCCAGTTTGGTAGAGTCAGGATAGCAAACACGAATCAGCAGCCATGGTGCTACCTAGCAGAGACAGCCAGGCCCCAGCCTCAGCACAAGTCAGCAGGAGGGACCAGGGCCAACAGGAATGCCAGAAGTTCTCAGCTGTGCCTCTCTCTGCAAAGCAAACATCAGCAAAGACCAACAAGCGCTGCACAACTAGCTCTATAAAGCAAGCCTAGCTTAGCCTCCATCACTATCCATAGAGTCCTCTTTATACCCTCCAAACATTCCATGTCCTCCATGGGGCTTGCCTCAGTGAGTGTCTTGCTTCAACACATGAATCTGTCTCAGATGACATCACTCTACCAATCAGCCCTAGTCCGAGGAAGTGGCAAGAAGCCTCAGCACACCAGCAGAAGTTTTTTGGTGTGTTTCTGTCTATAGAGTCCTGACAAATGGAGCTCAACAGCACTTGTAAGGTGGATCAATAACATGCATGTTGTTAGCACAGACTACTTCATCATGTGTCCTTTCACGTGCTTGCTTTAGCACCTGTGTCTGCTTCAGTGAAATGTTCCTTCATGTGTTTGCCCCAGCAAAACACCATGTAACATAACTGACTTCCCAAAGAACCCTTAAGTTTCCACTAAAGAACTCAGTTCTCCTTCTATGACAAACAAGTGCTTTACTGATGAGTGACACCCTTAGCCATAGTCATTTACAGTTTTGATCAGTTTGAAATGTGTTTTGATTTCAAACCTGTTTCCAACTAAATTTTTCCATACTTATGACGTCTTGCCTATTCTAATGCAATCTTACTGATTTTTAAAAATCCCCTTCGTATCTTGAGATGACACTTAAAATGAAACACAGAAAAACCGTACTGCATAGTGGTGGGGTACATAGACATTGGAGTTAGCATGCCCTGGTTTTATTTCTAACAGCAACACTTTCTGGTTCTGAAATCTTGTACATCTGTTTGTGTATGCCTCAGTTCCTTGAAATAAGAATGGTACAGTACTTTTATGTATTTGTAGAATATTAAATGAGTTAATATATATATATATATATATATATATAAACTCTTAGTTCTTGATAAAGTGTTTAAAAATTGCTTTTATTATGGTAGTTTTCTTTTATTTTTGGTCATTTTGTGGATTTTCTATTCTCATCCATAGCTAGCTGACATTCATGCACAGGTATTACACTTTAAAAAAAACCCGTTTTGAATTATGCTTTAATCTTCTGATAGAGGTACTTTCCTATTGTTTCTCTTTTTTTCTCATGTTTCGTGGCTATTCTTGCTTGATAACTTTTCCCAAAGATTTTATACACACACACACACACACACATACATATATATATATTTTTTTTTTTTTGGTTTTTTTTTTTTTTTTTTTTTGGTTTTTTGAGACAGGGTTTCTCTGTATAGCCCTGGCTGTCCTGGAACTCATTTTTCAGACCAGGCTGGCCTCAAACTCAGAAATTCACCTGCCTCTGCCTCCCGAGTGCTGGGATTAAAGGCATGCACCACCACGCCCGGCGATTGTATATTTAATTTATTTTCTACTTATAGAAAGAAAAAGGCAGAAAGATTTAAAAAGCTTATAGTGTTCTTTGTTTTTTAAATTCATTTTCTGTAACTGATAACCCATTTGAAGTTAATAATTTCTCATTTTCTTTTTCTTTTTTTTGTTTTTGTTTTTTTTGTTTTAAAGATTTATTTATTGTTATATGTAAGTACACTGTAGCTGTCTTCAGACACATCAGAAGAGGGCATCAAATCTCATTTTGGATGGTTGTGAGCCACCATGTGGTTGCTGGGATTTGAACTCAGGACCTTCAGAAGAGTAGTCAGTGCTCTTAACCGCTGAGCCATCTCTCTAGTCCCTCAATTTATTTTTCTAATCTTTGTCTTTTTTTGTGGCCAAACTTCTGTCATGACTTTATTGATGGGTATAGACCTTCTGTTTTATCCCAGTATACTTTGGATATTGCGGATGTCTTAACAGTATTTCTAGATTATTCTTATTCCTGAGCATTTTTAGATATTGATGAGGATTAAGTCTAAAAATATAAATTATTTTCAAGAGAAATTTTTCAGAGAAATTGTATAGTGATTCAAGAATGCATTCTGAGAATCTTGCTGTTTAAGGTGTCTGAAGTGTGGAGATTGGGTTGTCATCACAAGTTTATTGGCAGTTATTGCAAGGAATAATCATGGTATTTATTTGTGATTGAATGGTAGATTTTGTTTTTTTTTTTGAGACAGGGTTTCTCTGTGTAGTCCTGGCTGTCCTGGAACTCACTCTGTAGACCAGGCTGGCCTGGAACTCAGAAATCGGCCTGCCCCTGCCTCCCAAGTGCTGGGATTAAAGGCGTGCATTACCACTGCCCGGCAAATGGTAGATATTTTAAAGCTATAAATTGAACAATCAAAGTACACATTACATTAACATTTCATTGTAAATTAGATAGAACATGAAACAAAATAAATAAAATGAAGGACAAATAGCCTGGAAAGCATTGCCAGTTTAAGCAATATAATGTTTATAGCTTTTTCAGAATCCCACTAAAAGCATTTTTTCCCTCCTCAAATGTAGACTTAAAACTATTAAAAATTTCTTCTTTTTTATTCTCTTATCCAACAACATATTCTTGTGTTACAGTCTAGCTTTGCTTATTTGTAATTAATTAACCAACTAATTAATTTGATTCTTTGAGACAGGTGCTCACTGTAGCTGCCACAGCTGGCCTTTCACTTGCTGTGTGGCTGAAACTGGCCTAAAATTTTTGCACTCTCTGCCTACAGATATATAGTACCACACCTAGCCTAATATACTTCAAAAGTATCAGATGAATTTATTTATTGAAGAACCTGGAACTTATGACATTTCATAGTGTTTCTGTCTGGATGTAGTTAAACATATCCTGAGGTCCTTTGTATTTCCTGCATTTTGGCAGGACAATCTAGAGCCTTTGTCAGACTCAGCTTCCATTCCTGTAACTAGACTGTAGGTGGTGCTGTGCTCTTTCACTGGAAGCAATTATGCCTGGTTTCTCAGTGTGAGTGATGTTATCGGCCCTGGTATTCACCATCCAAATGTATTTATTTGCCTGGATCTAAAAACCAAACCAAACCAAACCAAACCAAACCAAACAAAACAAAACAAAAAAACAAAAAAAACAAAAATAACAAAAAAATGTTGATAGTGTCTGTCTGTCTTTGTCTCTCTCTCTTTCTCTCTTTCTCTGTGGTATGTGTGTATTTAACTGGAATCTTTCAATGAAGAAACAGTTATTTGTTTATCTAGTGGTATGGTCACCAGTGTACATTTATAGAGGGCAGAATAAATGCATAATTCTTTCCTTTAATTTACTAATTTCCACAGTATATCCGATAATTCTGCTTTATAATTATTTTTTAGAGCAGTGGTTCTCAAGGGTTGCATATCAGATATCTTACATATCCGATATTTACATTACGATTCATAACAGTAGCAAAATTGCAGTTATGAACTGGCAATGAAAATAATTTTATCTTTGGGGGTCACCATAATATGAGAAACTGTGTTAAAGGGTCGCAACATTTGGAAGGTTGAGAACTACTGCCTCAGAGGAAACCAGTAAATTTGTGATTTAAAAATTCTATGAATGAATGGATGATTGCAGTGATGCTCATCACTGAACTACAGATTGATGTGTCTGGTCAGTAGGGTCTAATAGGTCCAATAGGTCTAGATTGGCCCTTTTGTTTTAAAGATTTATTTATTTATTTTATGTATATGGGTACACTGTTGCTGTCTTCATGTTTTCAGACATACCCGATTCCATTACAGATGGTTGTGAGCCACCATGTGGCTGCTGGGAATTGAACTCAGGACCTCTGAAAGAGCAGTCAGTGCTCTTAACCACTGAGCCATCTCTCCAGCCCGAGACTGGCTCTTGAGTCTTTTTGTCACAACCTTTTTGAATTGATTATATTCCTGCTATTGTGTATGGCAAAATAACTTAAGCTCAGTTTTTCATGATTTTCTTTGGTCAGAAGTGCTTTTTCAGGGTTTCAGTGTGGGTACTATGCACAATCGTTATTACTTTGTTGGCTATTGCTTTGTTTTCACTACACACATAATATTTTTAAATAATACCAATTACAGTTTTATGTATTGAAGTGTGTGTGTGTGTGTACATGTATATGTGTATAGATCCAAAGATTAATTATCTTCTGAGTTTCTAGTGATGCTTCTGTTAAGCAAGAGGTTGGTTGTCCTGATCCTTACAGTTTGAGCACATTCTTGTCTGTATCTACTTGAAGTGTTTTCATCAGGAAAGACTGTTAGATCTTGACAAATGCATTTTTTGTGTTTATGGAGATGATCATATGATTTTCCTTGTCATGTTATTCATGCAGTATATAATCTACTGTTTTTTGCTGTGTGTACATATGTATGTGTGTGCACAAGAATGTGTGTTTGTGTATGTAGGTGCCTGTGCATTTGTGTGTGGAGGCCAGAGCTCAACCTTGTATATATATATTTTTCATCCACTGTCTTTCTCTCTTTTTTTTTTATTGTTTTTTTTTTTTTTTGGACACATGTTTTCTCACAGGCCTGGAACTCTTCACATAGCTTAGGCTGCTTGGCCAGCAGGGATCCAGTTGTCTCTGCTTCCCCAGGGTTGGCATTAAAACTATGCCACTTTATTTGGCTTTTTAAATTTGTGGGCCTTGAACCTAGGTCCTAGGTATTTTACTGACAGAGGCATCTGTCCAGCCCCATATTTGTTAGTGTTTATATGTTAAACTAAACTTGCATTTCTAGAGTAAATATGATTTGCTTATTGTGTGGAATTACTTGTAGATGTTGCTAATATTTTTGGTCTCATGTGTAGTGATCTCTCCTGTACTTTGTTATGTCTGGCACAGGGGTAACACTGGCCTCATTGACTGAGTTGAAAGTTTTCTCTTCAGTGTTTTTGAGGAGTTTGTAAAGAATCACACTAGTTCATTTTTTAACAGAAACTATCAGAGCTCCAGCTTTGTTTTTGATTACTATCACTTTATTTGTTTCTAGCCTATTTATCTTTTCTCTTTCTTTTAGAACTAGTTTCAGAAATAAGTGGCTTTCTAGGAATTTGTTCCTTTTATCTTAAGTTGTTACTTTAGACATAAATCTGTTCAGAGTATTCTTTTGTAATCTCTCTCTCTCTCTCTCTCTCTCTCTCTCTCTCTCTCTCTCTTTCTGTAAAGCTGGTAGCAATGTGCTCTCTTTCATTTCTGATTTTAATGATTTGATTTTTTTTTCATTTTTCTTGATCAACCACATTAAATTTTGTCAATGTTTTTCTTTTTTGAGACACAGTCTTACTTGAATTTGAGAATTCTTTAGATTTTCTATTGTGAGATATTTGGTTTTCAAATATAGTCTGTAGTTTACCATTTTATTCATTATACACATATTAATATATTAATTATACATATTACATATACTTATACATTTTATGCAAATATTAATATATATTAATTTTTTATAAAGTCTGATTCAGTAGTTTTCCCCAGGGAATGTGCTTTTGGGTCTGAAGTATAAGATATAACAGTTCATACTTTTTGGAGAAATAGATTATTCTTTTATATTTTCCAAATCTTACTGTTCTTTAAAATAAGGCTTCAGATTAGTAACTATAAAATCAACAATACATTTTAAAGTAGCTTGGAAGCCTTGAGTGACTGGAAGATTGAATGGTAATAGTTGCAGGATGCTTGAACAATAGGAATATTCAGTAGTATGTAATTTTACAGCTATAGACAGATAGACACAGTATTGAGGTGATTGATTTGAATATGGGATGTATGACCGTTCGCTATCTCTCATATCCCGTGGTGTTTCAGTCCATGTAATGGAAGTTCAGTGGACTTCTGACTACTTGTCACCAGTGACAGATTTCTGATTTTTAAAATATGACAGTGTTATAAATCACTAGTTTGCTAGATTGAACTAGTAATCTATTAAAGAACATGGCTGTATTTACTGTGGATAAATGCAAATTTAAAAAGGTTCTGTGTATGAAGGTTTAAATGATTTATTATCCTTCAGTTCATTCCTGAGTCTGAAGTTATGTAATGGATTTAGAAAATTTCATTTCCTGTTTGAAGGTTTAAATTTACATATTTTTCTCTAATGCAAGTATGGAGCTTGGCCAATAGAATATATAGTAAAACTCTCTGAGAATACTATTGCTTAATTTTTTGGGGGTTATATTACAATATCAACTCTTTTAAATGTATAGGGTAGGTGATTAAGTATATTCACTTATTATTTTGTGGGTAGAGATTGAGGGAGAATTAAAGAAATGGAATCTGTAAGTGGCTAAAGAATTTGTGTTCACATGAGCATTCCTTCTCTTTAATTTGGCTTCTTTTTTTCTATCAAGTTGCAATTCATATTGGTTTTAGTATGGTTTTTCTTTTCAACAGGAACTAGCCAGTGGAACAGCTAATCCTATAACAAGTCCTTAGTCCACACAGTTGTGTTGTCTTGTATTCTTTTGAGACAGGCATTTCAGTTGCTGAGGCTGTAGTGTGCACCCTCAGAACGTTGTTTGTTTATTTACTTGTTTCTTTCTGAGGCTGGCCCTTGGGTTTTATAGCCCAGGCTGCCTTGAACTTGTGGTCTTCTTGTTCCATGCTCACCACGGCTAGGATTATAGGCACCATACCTAGATCTACTTACTTTTAAAATTGAACCTTTTGTTTCAAGACATTTTTCAGTCACATGTAGTTGAAAAATGTAAGAAGAGAAATCCTATCTTCTTCATCTACTTTCCTCTAATGTGAAAATCTTATGAAAACACTAGAGTGATACAATCAAGATAAAGAAACTTTCCAGCACACACGGGTGCCTCCTGATGTCCTCCTGGCCGAGCCTCTTTCTTCTGAAGCTGCACCGCATTGGAACAGCTGAAAACCACCAATCTTTTTTTTTCCTTCATTATTTTGCCAAATGAAGAATATTATATAAATGGAATTGTATGAATTTCTGTTTTTTTAAATCTAGTACAATATTCTGAAGATTCATCTATATTGTTGTGTATATCAGGTGTCTATTCCTGTTTATTGTTACATAGTAGGTATGGTGAAGGTCTGTTTTCCAGCTACTTTCTATTTCCAGGCTATCAATGAGTAAGTAGCTATAAATATTCATGTTATATATTTTTCCTTTGGTACAAGAGTTCATTTTCTAGGAAAAACGCAAGGTGTGCATTTGGTAGCTCAAATAGTAGTGGCATGTTTAATTTTTGAAAGAAATTACTGCACTGTTTCTATAGTGGCTGTGCCATTTCACACCCCCACCAGCAACATACGAGTAATTCAGTTTCTCCATAGCTTCACTAGAAATTGATGTTACTGTTTTTATTTTAGTCATTCTGATGGATGTGTTCTGATACCTATTTGTAGTTTGAGTTTCCTTAATATTTGTAATGTTGAACTTGATTATTGTAATTGTTGAATATGATTGTTTGTTTTCTTTGTGTCTTCTGTGAAGTACGTTCTGTTCTTTGGTTTACTATCTAATTAGTTTTTTCCCTGCCATTGTATTTGAGAGTTCTTTGTATATTTTAGATATCCTCTCAAATATTTGGTTTACAAAGATAGTCTGTATATAGATGTTTTTTATAAGCAGTAGTTTGTAATCTTTGATAAAGCCTTATTCATATTTTTTTCCCATTTAATTTGCTTCTGGGTGTGAAGTCTATGAACTCTTAAATTAGCCCTGAGAATTTTCTTTTGTTGTTTTTCTAAAAGTTTTACATTATACATTTCAGCCTGTGGTCTGTATGAAGCTGTTTTCGGTTAGGTGTGATGCTTGTAAGCATTTTGTTTGCTTATTGATGTCTAGTTGCTACAGCCCATGTGCTGAGAACACTGTCACCACTAAGGTGCCTTTTACATCTTTGTCAAACCTCAGTTGGGATGGTGTGTTTCTAAGTTTTGTTCTATTCCATGAATTTATATATCTGTCCTTCTGATAGCTTCTCATGGTATTGATCATTGTAACTGTGTAGAAACCTGGAGTTAGGTAGGCAGATTTCTCCAGCTTTTTCTCTTTTAAGATTGTTTTTCTGTTCTCATTCATTTCTTTCTATATAAGTCTTACAATCATTATTTTGTCCTTCTGTAGAAATCTTTTGGGGATTTATGATAAAAACGGTTAAATGTACCTATATCACTTTTGGGAAGTGTTGGCTTGTATAAATATATACCTGTTCTTCATTTATTGAGCTAAAACACTCAAGTTCTACATGCTTTGGTGGTTTTTATGGCTAAATTGTTTTTATATGTCTACTAGTTGTAAATGTCATTTTGATTTCATTGCCAGTGTTGTTATTGTTTTTTAAAGTTTTATTGTTTCTTTGCGAATTTCCCCTTATGCACCCTAACCCCACTCATGTCTTCCTCGCTGTGTACTCGCTTTCTACCCTTGCAACCTCCTCTTGAACAGAGGAAAAAAAATCTCATCATGGAAGCTGTCGTGGGTCACAATGTGCCCTTTGATATATACTTTGGTCCACACTCCTTTGCTTGCAAATATTCATCACAATTCCTTGTAGGTCTGGTACGAAGCCTCTGGATTCTGCTACTCTATTAATACTGGAATTCCACTAGGACTCCTCTGGGATATCCTGTTGTTGCCTTGTGTCATGGAGATCCTGTGGTTTTGGATCTGTAGGACCGGCCCCTTCATGTACTCTAGCAGTTCATTAATGGGATAGATGTTGGGTTGGGCCATTCCAGAGCCCTGGATCTGGGCCTGAGAGGAATGTGAGTTTGTCAGTTTATGGGCTAAATCATTTTCATGCTCTTGGAGCCAGATCACAGGCAACCCCTGCTACCAGAACCAGCTCTATCCTGCTGCCCAGGTGAGGTGCAGGACCTACTCTTACAAGAGCTGCAACTGGTGAGGGGCAAGACTAGATCTATTGCTGTCATGACCCCAGAGCCAGGTCTCATTCATACCTGTGACAGGTGGTAAGGGGGAAGCAGGGGAAGGGTATCTGTCTATCTCTGTTCCATGCCACAACATGGGAGACGAGTGGCAGGGCCAGCTCTCCCATACTCATACCCTCCGGCTAGCTTACTAGTAATTCCTGTAGTGTACAGCCCTCTCTCCAGAGTATTGCAGAGAGCTAAGGGCAGTAAGGACAGTTTAGGACAGCTCTGCTGCTGTCAAGTGTCCAGGGCCAGCTCTCCCCCATGCTCAGGTGAGGGGTGGGGCAAATTCTGCACAGCCTCAGACATCAGCATGTCCCTGGGGGCCAGCCCAGGCCAGGGGCATCCACCTGGCCTTTGGTGGTAATAGACCCCTGCTGCTGCAGGGCCAGATGGTGGTAGTAGCATAGGCCAGGACCCCACCATTGTCCCAGGAGACATCACCAGCTACTCACATCAGGCTGATCCTCACTACCCTTGAGTCTCCAGTTCTGCCTCTCTTCACTGTACCCACATCCTTCTGTTTCTCTTACATTTCTTTACTCCTTACTTGCTTCTCTTAGTGGCTACTGGGGTCTTCTGAGTTTCTGGGTTTGTCCCAGGAGTGGTCTCAGAAGTACTATACCCTGCTCTCAGGCATGGTCTGACACCCCCATACCCCAGGTCCTGCTAGGCGCTGGACTGATAATCATCTTAGTCCAACTCTAAGTCTGAGCCCCCTGGTGCTGGATTGATGGCCCCTTAGGCTTGCCTTTTTCAGAGAGTGTTAGGCTACTAATTATTCAGACTCACAGATCAGAACACTGAGAGTAGACATAACCTCTCTTCTTTCTGCCGCTAACTGACGCACATGTGACACAGCAGCTACACCTGCAATGCCTTCATATTGCCATTGTTAATAGAATTGTATTTGTATGTGTCTTGTAACCTGACCTTTCTGGAACATCACTTTCTTTTCTTTTTTTAGTCTTCTAGATGCTAATGTGTTTTATTTATGTGTTTTTTCTTCCATTAGTTTTTTTATTTATTCACTTTATATCGAAATTGCAGTCCCCCTCCTCACAGTCCCCCCTTCACAGCCCTGCCCCCCTTGAGAGTTCTCCCCACCCACCCCACTTCACCTCTGAGAAGCAGGAGTTCACCCTGGCTCATCAAGTCACTGCAGGACTAGGTTCATTCTCTCCCACTGAGGCCAGACAAGACAGCCTAATTAGGGGCACAGGATCCATAAGCAGGCAACAGAGTCAGGGTAAGTCCCCACTCTAGTTTTTGGGAGACCCACATGAAGACCAAGCTGCACATCTGCTACTTATGTGCTGGGGATGGGAGTGGGGTTGGGGGAGCTAGGTCTAGCCTTTGAATGCTCTTTGTGGTTTAGTGGTTAAGAACGTTGGCTGTTCTTCCAAAGGAAGGCCACTTCTTAACTTTGTTAAGAAGGTTTTATTCATGAAAGGTAGTCTGGATGAATGTGTTGCTGGTAGATACAACTCAAGTGTCTTTTAAGTCTTTTTCTAAACACTTAATATAAATATCTGGTGAAATTATGTGGACATAGTTTTTTTTGTTTGTTTAAAACTACAAATATTTCCATAATAATTACAGGGTTATTAAAATTTCCTACTTTATGTTGAGAAGGCTGTGGTCCGGTCGCTTGTATTGTTGTATAAATTGGTGCATGCCCTCTAAATTGTCAAATTTTGTGTTTAAAGTTGTTTATGCTATTCTACTTTTTCTTTCAAGCCCCCCCCAACACCCATTATTTTTTATTTTTATTTTTATTTTTAGACAGGGTTTTAAAAATCTGTTTCATTCTGGATACTGGCAGATTCGATTTTTGGCTTGCTGCTTTGTTTCGCCAAAGAGATTCAATTTGTTTGTTTGTTTGTTTGTTTTTCGAGACAGGGTTTCTCTGTGTAGCTCTGGCCGACCTGGAACTCACTTTGTAGACCAGGCTGGCCTTGAACTCAGAAATCCACCTGCCTCTGCCTCCCGAGTGCTGGGATTAAATCGATTCAATTATATTGACATATTCAAATAACCCTTTCTTTATTTCACTGATCGCTTTCTGTTGCTTTCCTGCTTTTGGTTATGTTGGTGTCTGTTCTTTGTTATTTTTTATCTTTTGCTTCCTTCTGGCTAATCTTGCTTTTTTAAAAAACTAGGTTTTCAGAAAGTTTTTAAATTGAAAATAAAGTTATTCTGATCATGGGTTTTTCTTTCTCATGCCTTCTTTTATTTTCTCTTTTTATGGAGTTTTATTATTTATTATTTTTATGTACATGCATCTCTATATGTGCCCAAGGAGGTCAGACAGGTGTCAGCTGGAGTTTCAGGCAGTTGTGAGTTGTTCGATGCAAGTGCTGGGAATCAAACTCAGGTTCTCTGTAAGAACAATGCTCTTAACCACTGAGCCGTTTCTCCCCCACGCCCCCATCTCTTAAGAAAACAAATAGGCAATATAAAAGACAAGTAAGAATAAAACAAAACTATCACACTAAGAAACAAAAAAAGGAAAACAAAAGAAAGCCTAAGAAATGAACACACACACATATGCGCACATATACACACACATATATATATATGTATGCCTAAATATGTTCAATCCTCAGTCTGCTTAATATTACTTATATGCACATGATTTCAGGTATTGGTATTGGTTTTGATTTTGGTATTGGATAATTGTTTAGAGGGGGCTCATTCCTATTTCTCCCACTCTCAGCATTCCTTCAGTTATATAGGTATGGGGACCCATGAGGTTTCTCTCTTCTAGGTTAGCATGTCCAGTGACATTGTGCTTTTTCGGATCTTGTTTATGCAGCCATATTGCTGAGGTATCATGGATGATGTTTCCCTGTCATTTCTAGGACATACTGCATTTCCTAATCCTCTGGCCCTTAAAATCTCTGCCCCCACCCCCCACCATGTTCTCTGAGCCTCGGGTAAAGTAGTTATGTATGCATCAATTGTGGTTTTTCTGTAATAGTCTGTGTTGCAAAGAGAAGATTCTTTGATGAGTGGTGAGAATTCTACTTATTTGTGGAAATAAAGATAGAGATGTATAACACGGTTTGGAATTATGCTGGCTTAGTAAAATGGTGGTAGTAGGTTCTCCTCTCATTTGAGAGGATGTTTGGCTTAGGAAGTTGGCTAGGTTTCTAATACCAGGCATGATTTGTTTTTCCTGTTGAGTGGGTTTTAAGTCTAATTAGAGAGATACTGGTTACCCTCAGACATGAGTACCACTATTGCACTGTTAGGGTTATTGTACCACACCAGTAATTGTAGATGGGTGTTGCAGCTGGGTAGGACTTAGTAGCTTCCTTCCCTTGGAATCTTGCAAAGCACTTTCTAGTACTATGAAAGATAGCATTTAGGGAGGAGACTTTCAAGTCAGATCTATCTTGGATCCTCCTGGTCTTGTGTCATAGCAGCTAACCTTTAACTTGTGTGAAGCAACCAAGGGGAGCATCAATTACCTGTATTGTTATGGAGGTCTATAGGACTCTCTTGACCAAGAACTCAAAAGAGGGTTTCTTATGCCTAATATTGGGTTTTTTGTTAGTCTATGGGTGGAGTATTGTCAGCCTAAATGGGATAGCTTCATTTAAACTAACTCTCACACACACACATTCTCTCTCCCTTTCCCTCTCCCTGCCCCCTCCCACCTCTCTCTGTATGTGTATGTGTGTGTGTGTGCACGTTTGTATTTGTGTTTCTGTTCTAGAGTTATTTTTAGCTTTTTGAGAATTCTCCATATTGATTTCTCTAGTGGCTCCACCAGATTTCAGTCACACCAGCATGGAGTAAGGCTTCCCTTTCCCCCATATCCCTTCTAGCATTTCTTGTTAATCTTAGCCATTCTGACTGGGGTAAGATGAGATAGCAAAAATTTGCATTTCCCTTATTGCTAAGGATAATGAACACTTTTGAGATACTTATTTCTTAAATTATTTATTTTTATTTTATGTGTATGGTTGTTTTGCCTGCATGTATGTCTGTGTACCACATGCATGCAGTGCTTGCAGAGGACAGATGTCAGGTCCCCTGGAACTGGAGTTATAGATGGTTGTGAGCCACCTTGTGTGTGTTTGGAATTGTACCCTCATCCGCAGGAATGAGATGCTGGGATCTGTATGCTTCAGGATTTCATTCTGTCATCAGATTTCTCCTGATAGATGAACCTGGCCAGTGTGATTATTGCATTGGAAGTTACCACTCTGTCATTAAACCCAAGCATAAGTCTGTGAAATCAGGGACTCTTCTTGAAATTAATTAATTTTTTATATGTATGTATCTCTTTTGCCTGTATGTATGTCTCTATACCATGTGTGTCTGATGCCTTTGAGGCCAGGAGATGGGCTTGGATCTCCTGGAACTGTAGTTCCATATGGCAGCAAGCCAGCATGTGATTGTTAAGAATGGAGCCCTGGTCCTCTGGAAGACCAGCCAGTGTTCTTAACTGATGAGCCATCCTTTCCTCCCGCCCAACAATGCTCACTCCAAGTTCTTAAAAGACAAGGTCTCACTATGTAGCCTTGGGTAACTTGGAACTTGTTATCACACTATGTTGACCGTGAACTCACAGAGACCTCCAAGTAGAATCTTTTAAAAACTAATCCATTTTCTTCAATTCCAAAGCTTTCTGCTTTCCTTGGATCCTTGACTGCAAACATTTTGAAAAAGGTATAGCATAAAGGTTGCTGTTGTGGTGTTGACCATGAAACTTGCAAAACTTCTTAAAATTAAAAGCGCTTTTTCCCCCCAACTGGATTCCAAGAAAATATGTACTTTTTAAAAACAGAAATATGCAATAAATATATGATTTAGAAAGTGAAAACCTTTTAAACTCAGTCTTTCAAGATAGCCATCATTAACAGTCTTTGGAACTTTTCCTGTAGAACTATTATCATATAAAATACATAAAATGATATATTTATGCAGGGAGTACATAGAATGCCTACCACCTAGTCCTTTCAAAGTTGAAAACAAATAGCAGTCTAGAAGGAATTTCTGACATAAGACAAATGCAAAACTTTTAAGTGTTTAAATTTTCATTGACAGTTAATTTTAGTAGAGTCCATGGTGTGCACAACCACGTGTTCACATACATTAAACAAGTAGCTATAATAAAACACAGTCACAGGTGCATTTTCTCAGGTATATAAACTTCTAAGAAACGTTAACCATATACATTAGTTCAGTCAGTCAGTGGGGAGACCAAAAAACCACAAGTGATTTCTGAAGAGTAGGCGTGTACTTGTCCTGTTGACTGCTGCAGTGATTCTGTAGTTTTCAGGATTCATGGATTTGCTGCACTGTAATTTTCACCATGGGATGAGTGCTTAGCTTCTGACATGGCTCCTCCAGCTATTGCCACCGTTTATGTATCTTATGTACTATAAAGGCAGACAGTTGGGAAGGGTGGTCATTCATTTTCTCTCTCTCTCTCTCTCTCTCTCTCTCTCTCTCTCTCTCTCTCTCTCTCTCTCTCTAAGGCTGAGATAGATGGAAGAGTTGTGAAGTTGAGGTCAGCCTAAGAAAATAATAAGTTGAGGTTGTATCTTGGTTAGGGTTTTACTGCTGTGAACAGACACCGTGACTAAGGCAAGTCTTATAAAGGACGGCATTTAATTGGGCTGGCTTACAGATTCAGAGGTTCAGTCCATTATCATCAAGGTGGGAGCATGGCAGCCTCTAGGCAGGCATGATGCAGGTAGAAGTGAGAGTTTCACATCTTCATCTGAAGGCAGCTAGGAGAATACTGACTTCCAGGCAGCTAGGATGAGCGTCTAAAACCCCACATCCACAGTTAAGCACACCTACCCCAACAGGGCTACACATACCTTCTTTCTAATAGTGCTACTCCCTTGGCTGAGCTATATACAAACCATCACAATTTAGAACTCTATTTTTCCCTAACTCTGTGTTAGTATCTTTTATGTATCCTGCTCACTTCAAAAATGTGTTTAGTTTTTTAAAAGTGTTAATCTCGAGTTATCCAGTTTTCCTGTCAGAGTGTGACACTCTACATGGAAAGAAACTATATTCTTAGTTTATTTTCTCTTTTCTTTCTCTTTTGATGGCTTGTTTTATATATAAATAAACTCAGAATAAAAGTAATTTAGACATTATTGGACAAGTCACAAGAAATAAAACAATATTCATTTGGTGGCGGAGACTGAGATTATACTTTGCTTGTCTTACTCTTACAAGGTGGAGAAACGTAACAAGTTCACATCAAGTTGTCTAGAGTAAGCACAGCGCCCTGTGGACGACCAGGCTGTTGAGTTATGGTCTTCTAGCTTTATAAATCTTTGGAAGGGAAGATACTTATTTTTATTTTACTGTATTTTTAAATAACTTTTTTTGAGCATGTAAGTGACTTACCTTAGTGACCAATGTTAAGTTAAGGCATTTTATTAATAAAAAAATTGAGAAGAAAATTGCCATGCTTGAATTTAGGTCTTGGTACAAAAGTTGTAAAGGTTCATTTGAATTCTTTGAATAAAATACTTTAAAAGGTCTATAATCATATACATTAAACTGTGACCTATATAAAGCATGTTATGCCACCCTGAAGGTTGCTATAAAAATTGTTTATGAAGTTCATGCAGGACTAAAATATGTTGAAATGGAGAGTTTTGAAAAATGTTCTATATAGCAGAGGAGACCAAATCATGCTAAAACGCAGGAAAAGACTATACATCAGTTTCCAGGCTACATTATTCAAAAAATACAACCATAAAAAGGTAATAAGATTACATTTTCACATTTCATGGCTGGTAAAGTGCATTAGGCTGCTCAGATATTCATAACTCCCTGTGACATTTGGAAGATTACATTTTGGAGTGCAGAGCCATTACTGCCTCTCAGATAATAACCCACGATGCCTGGGCCTGGGTATGATACCCGTCATTGGAGACAAATTTCTGTTTTGAAGGTTGATCAGCTTCAAATAACTATTAGAAAGGGTTAACCTGACATACTGTAGGCTCTCTGCTTGGGTTTTAGGTATAATAGATATGCATACATACAGTATATCAAATATGCCACGCATTTGTATGTACAAATTTCAGTCATCAATTTTCTCCTTGAAAGGTGTATCTTCTAATATTTAATGCAATGGAAAAATATTTAAAACACCTGTCTGCATATTGCTTTTGCACTATAAGCTCAGTTTAGAAGCTGGTGAAATATTTGGGGCCTTTTTGGAAATTACTTCCCAAATTAATTCTATGGCTTCTTGGAAGGATGGTTGTGGCTGATAACGTATACAGATGAGAAGGAAAGATGGATGTAAGGAATATTAAGGTGAGGTGAGGTCTCTCAAGTTAGTTGCAATGAGGTTTTTGTCCTATTTAGTTCTATGTAGGAGACATATAATTGTTGAAGAAAATTTCACAGTATTAGAGCTCTCTTGTATTTATTATTTTTGTAGTAAGTTATTTATGTTGGTTGGTTTATCTCCTTATTGTTGGTTGCATTTGAGGCCGTGCCTTTGTGTGCCCAGTTGAGAACTTTCAGTTTCTGTCTACTAGAAAGTGTTCCTGAAGTTATCTTGTCTAAATGATTTTCACAAAGCCTTTCCTTTTTCTGCTTTCCTCCAGCTAACTTTAGCGACTTTAGGACAATGTGATTATGTGTAACACTGTATAGGGTTGTTGGTGTTTTGTGACTTTGGAGATTTATTGCTCATTAGCTGTCTTTCTGAGACTTTATAGTACTTTCTGACCAGAAGTCATGCTTATGCTCAAAAAGGTTACTTTTTAATCTTACATTCTATTTCTGTGTGGACTTCCACAGATGCCATGCCCATTTCCTCAACTACACCTGTTTCCCTTTGCCCATAGTACATTTTATTATGTACATTATTAGGGCTATGGATTTTTTTAATAACATACATGATTTTTATTTTGTCTTTAATATTAATTTTCTGAACAAATGTGAGGTTTTAGTCATATGTCATGGTGTCATTTGTTGTCATTATAGTCATTGCTTTGTCCCAAACTTCACTTTTAAAATTTTCTTTAGGAAGTAATTTACATTTACAACATGAATTATGAATGATTTTCTCTAGTGTATAATTATATTTTGATTTCATGATATTTTTGTATATGTACTTAAGTACCTCCTCCCCTAAATTACTTAAGATTAAGCTCAGAGTCTTTTTTTTAAACATCAAGTACATTTTTATTTTTTATTTTTTTCAAATTTTTATTAGATATTTCTTCATTTACATTTCAAATGCTATCCTGAAAATCCCCTATACCCTCCCCCACACCCTGCTCCCCTACCCACCCACTCCCACTTCTTGGCCCTGGCATTCCCCTGTACTGGGGCATATAAAGTTTGCATGACCAAGGGACCTCTCTTCCCAATGATGGCCAACTAGGCCATCTTCTGCTACATATGCAGCTAGAGACACGAGCTCTGGGGGTACTGATTAGTTCATATTGTTGTTCCACCTATAGAGTTGCAGACCCCTTCAGCTCTTTGGGTACTTTCTCTAGCTCCTCCATTGGGTGCCCTGTGTTGTATCCAATAGATGACTGTGATCATCCACTTCTGTATTTGCCATGCACTGGCATAGCCTCACAAGAGACAGCTGTATCAGGATCCTTTCAGCAAAATCTTGCTGGCATAAGCAATAGTGTCTGGGTTTGGTGACTGATTATGGGATGGATCCCTGGGTGGTACAGTCTCTGGATGGTCCATTCTTTTGTCTCAGCTCCAAATTTTGTCTCTGTAACGCCTTTCATGGGTATTTTGTTCCCTATTCTAAGGAGGAATGAAGTATCCACGCCTTGGTCTTCCTTCTTCTTGATTTTCTTGTGTTTTACAAATTGTATTTTGGTTATTCTAACTTTCTGGGCTAATATCCACTTATCAGTAAGTGCATATGAAGTGACTTCTTTTGTGTTTGGGTTACCTCACTCAGGATGATATTTTCTAGTTCCATCCATTTTCCTAAGAATTTCATAAATCCATTGTTTTTAATAGCTGAGAAGTACTCCATTGTGTAAATGTACCACATTTTCTGTATCCATTCCTCTGTTGAGGGACATCTGGGTTCTTTCCAGCTTCTGGCTATTATGAATAAGGCTGCTATGAACATAAATGAGCATGTGTCCTTATTACAAGTTGGAACATCTTCTGGGTATAGGCCCAGGAGAGGTATTGCTGGATCTTCCGGTAGTACTATGTCCAATTTTCTGGAACTGCCAGACTGATTTCCAGAGTGGTTGTACAAGCTTGCAATCCCACCAGCAGTGGAGGAGTGTTCCTCTTTCTCCACATCCTCTCCAGCATCTGCTGTCACCTGAAGTTTTGATCTTTAAGCTCAGAGTCTTATACATACTAGGTGAGCACTCTATCACTGAACTATAGACCCTAGACAGAATTTTAATTCATATTAATTAAGTTTATCAGTGACAAGTCCAGAAATCTTTACAAAATCTTTTTTCCCAACTAGTTAACTAATCAATTTTTTGAGACAAGGTCTTTGGTAGTCCAGGCTGACCTTGAATTCACTAATTAGTGATGGATCATCTTGAATTAATTAATTAATTAATTAATTCTTTCTTATTTTCTTTCTCTCTTTCTTTATAGCTAGGGTCTCACTAGTTTGTTAAGTAGATCAGGCTGACCTTGAACTTAGAGAACTGCTCACCTCTGCCCTCTGGAATGCTGGCAAAGGGGTGTATCACCATACCACCATGCCTGCACTTCTTGTTTAATTAGTTCACTTTTATTTTATGTGTATGCGTGTTTTGTCTGAATGTATGTAAGTATACCACGTGTGTGTCTGTTATCCTTTGAGGCTAGAAGAGAGTGCCCAGTTACTTGGAATTGGAATTAAGGATGGTTATATGTTAGCTGTTATGTAAATGTCGGGATCCAACCCTAGACTCTGTGTTAACTTCAGAGCTACCTTTCCAGTCCTGACCTTGAACTCTTGATCTTCTTGTTTCTTCTCAAGCACTGGGATTAGTGTCATCTGGCCTAAAGAGCTTAGAAAAGCTTTTACCTCTCAAGTTTATAAAAGACTTTACTATCATTTCATGCAGCTGGTAGTAGCTTTCTTAAGTTACTCTATATTTGTTACTTTGAAAATATTTCATTTTCTGTATTCTAAGTCTTAAGTTACTTTCTGCTACCTAGATTTGAAAATTTCTTCAGAGACTTTATGTTTTTGAGATTTAAAAAAAGTTGACTAAGGGCTGGAGAGATGGCTTAGAGGTCACTGACTGCTCTTCCGAGGCCCTGAGTTCAATTCCCAGCAACCACTGGGTGGTTCACTACATCTGTAATGGGATCTGGTGCCGTCCTCTGGTGTGTCTGAAGACAGCGACAGTGTACTCACATACAATAAATAAGTCTTTAAAAAAAAAGTTGACTCTTTTGTTGTTGGTGGGTATGGATGATGCGAATGGGTAGTTATTGCTAATTTGAAGTTTAGGAGCAAGTGATAGTGGTAATGAATATAGAATAATGCCTTGATATATGTTTTCATTTGTTTCCCTGAAGCTGGTAGGAGGCCAGTTTGATTTGGAGATGAACTTCATTATCCAGGAAGGTGAGAGCATTATGTGCATGGTGGAGCTACTGGAAAAGTGTGATGTCACTTGCCAAGCAGAAGTCTGGAGCATGTTTACAGCCATTCTGAAGAAGAGCATACGAAATCTTCAAGTCTGCACAGAAGTAGGCCTCGTGGAAAAAGTACTTGGGAAAATTGAGAAAGTTGACAGTATGATTGCAGGTATAACTTTTTCTGTAGAAATATATATAAGGAAACAGTTTGATTCTTAAATATTGTATCTTTAAAATTTGTTTTAGCAATTTAGAAAAAAATTCCATGATTATATAGCACATTATCTGTTTAAAATATTACTCATTATTTTAAGTGTGTGTGTGTGTGTATGTAGGAATGTATGGGTGTGTAATGACTGTAGAGGGCAGAGGTCTCAGATATTCTTGGAGCTGGAGTTAACTCAGGTTCTCTGGAAGAGCTGTGTGTGCTCATAACCACTGAACCATCTTCTCAGCCCCATGGCATGTATCTATACCTCTTGTATCCAGACTTGCAAACGAGTCATGTATTTTAATTCTTTATCTCTAGAAATATTAATAGCTCACATATTTCATTTTGTTTGTTTTTTCTCAGATCTTCTCGTTGACATGTTGGGAGTGCTGGCCAGCTATAATTTGACAGTTAGAGAACTAAAGCTTTTCTTCAGTAAACTTCAAGGAGATAAAGGACAATGGGTAAAGAGAACAAGTGAAAATGAAACACCCTAAGCCCTAAACGCACTAGTATTTGGAAGTTCCCCTGCCAGGCGCAGTCGTAGCTTCTAAAGTGACTGATATTATTCTACATGTGCTACATGTCAAATTAAGGAGAAGCCATCAGTCAAAATAGCATTTCTGTGTGCATAGCTGCTTTTATTTGGGTGTCCTAGGGAGATGACTACTTTGATCCTTGTTAAATTGGTGTTTTAAAACTATATATCTATTATTAATTGGAGTTGAAAATGTGTTACATAGCATCCAATTTCCTTCTGTTCTGAGTGGTAATGGCCCTTCAATTTGCACAGCATATTCAGGGAGCAGGGTCTTTGCAGGTTAGAGCCATCCTCCTTAGATGTGATTAATTTGATGGGCTTTTGTAATTAGTGGTGGGGAACTTGCTCTGAATTCCAGGTACCTTATCAAAAGCAATTTCACTAATTTTTTTTTTTAGAGGAATACTAGTAAATGTTTGCTCCATTTTTGTTTCTAGCCATTATGACTTTAAAGATCATTATCTTTAGTTCAGCCAGCTGCCTTATAATTTTTAGGTGTATTAAATTTAATCTGTATTTTTGCTCTACAATTTGTCATGTTAAAATTTATATCCTTTAGCTTATATGTTGCAAACTCCAGCTCTTTGGTGTTTTTCAAATGTTTTATATTGATGGTAACTGAACTTAATTATGGTCCTGTGTAGAAAACCGTGTGTTTACAATATTAGTTTTTGCTTTTTGTGGTTTTGTAATTTTCATCAAATTTTGAAAGCAATTTGTCTTTATTTCTAAGAATAGTACTTCCTTTATTCTTCATTTTGCCATCATCTAGGGCATCAAACTTTAGGTAACTTTAGGTTTTATTATATTAAACATTTCTTTAAAAAGATTTTTTTCCCTCGTTGTCTGTACTTGGGGTTGTGTAACTCAGAGCCTTACGCAGGCGCCTGTTCACTGAGGTGCACTGGTGCATTGGTAGCACCTAAGTTAGAGCTCTTGATACTGCCCTGTAGACCACTGAGATCTTCTGCTTTTGTTTTTCTTTTCTTCAGTTTTCTTTTCTTTTCTTTTTTGTCTTATTTTTGAGCTTTGTTTTATATAGATATTATTGTTTTAATATGAACTTAAAATTTTCTTTTCTTTTTGTTTTTGTTTTTGTTTTTGTTTTTCTTTTTCTCTTTGGTGTTCTGTGCATGTTTATGTGTGTGTACCTGCTTGAGGAGTTCAAGAGGGCAGCCTAGGTGTTGTTCCTCAGGTGCTGTCTAATTGTTACTTTATTGAGATCTTTTACTTTACTGGAACATGCCAGGTAGGCTAGGTTGGCTGACCAGTGAGCCCTGAGGATCTGTTTATCTCCACTTTTTCATCGCTGGGATTATGAGCATGGACTGTCACACCTCTTTCTTATTCACTCTTCTTTCCCTCCTTCCCTTCTCCCCCTTCCCTCCACCTCTTCCCCTCCTCTCCCCTCCCCTGCCCTTCCCTCTCTTTTCCACCCTTTCTTTTTAAGACAGGGTCCCATTGTAGCTGGCCTGAAACTTACTGTGTAGCCAGGATAGCCTCACAGTTATCTAACTCACAGTTAGCTGCCTGGTGTATGCCACCATGCCTGGCTATGCACATTGCCTTTAAAATGTGGATTCTGGGGACTGAACCCAGGTCTTCATGCTTGTGCGCCAAATGCTTTACTCACTAAGCTGTCTCTCCAGCTTCCCTCCACCTCAGAATTCTTTTATGTTCATACTTTCCTTTCAGTTCTTGACAGTGTTACTAATACAGTGATGAGACTGATAATAGTAGCAGCAAGTGTTCTTATCTGCGTGTTTCTGTAATTAGACGAATTTCTTGAGCAGTATTTTATCCATTGGTGTTTCTTCCTGGCTATAGGTTACATTTTATGACATAGTTAGGTAAGGTGAATTATATGTTGCTGTCATTTTTTTGTTAAGATTATTAGGCTGTTTGTAGAGCCATGTATGAATTTCTTCAGGATAACCTTTGTTTTTTAAGACTAGTTTTAAATGTTCCCATTTCGATTTAGAATGGCTTATCACACTAGGGCTGGTTCTCCTTATTAGCGAAGCCTGGCTCCTTCAAGGTCCCTGCCTGATCCGTGGAGCACGGGTGATTTCTATCTTTGTAGGTCAGTGTCTTGGCCCCACCTTGTTAGCTGTGATGCTGTTACTGAGCCAAGCCTCTGGAGCTTTCCCTCTGCAGCGCCTTCATCTGAAAGCACTGTCCTTTAGCCCTTGAGACCACCCACTTGAGTTTCATTCTTTGCGTCTCCATGATTCCTTCATATGCTGTTTGGCTGCCACTCTGTGCAGTGATAAGTTGACTTTAGAAAGGTGTTTTAGTGTGTTTTCATTTCTGAATGGGCAGAGTCTTAATGTGCCTATTTTTCCAAGTCAGAAAATTATTTTTGTAGCATACATTTGTACAGTTTTATTCTTCTTTATGGTGTTGTTTGTAAGTCTAGGTTTTTATTTAGGTTATATCAGGAAGAGGTAGTGTACTGTTTGATTTTGTTCTATGTTTAAATAACTTATCCAGAATATATAATCAATACTTTATATAATAAAGTATTGTTATAAAAAGTAAAAACAAGGAAATTGTGAAGGTTGTGGGCAGATATATTTTTATAGACAGAAGTTCTATGTATACAGAACAATTAATGGTGATATTTATGTAAAAATACTGACATGTTATCTTTTGTGTATAATATTATGGATTTAAATACAATGATGGTGAGCCAGAGTTGGATCACTCTGGTTAATAAACCTGTGTGTTTGGTTGGACTGAGCATCAGTGGGGTCAAAGTGGACAGAAATCTAGTGCTACCCAGTCACATAAAATACACTTGCATCCAGTGAGTGAGTGATACTTTCCAATGCCTGGACATAGCTCCAAAAGGGAGTGTACATGAAGACGCTCGGCTGAACGTTGTTTTAAAAAAAATATGTTAACTCTTTGAAAACCTTGTAGATGTATACAAGGTATTTAGATTTTATTTATCCCTACTACATTTATTTATCCCTCCAACTCACCTTGGAACCCTACTTTTGATAGCCGTGAATTGTCAGCATGAGTGATCATCGTGAAGATAGTGGCTAGGTAAAATATACAACATGCTCAGATTACTTTAAACATACTTTTTATTCTTTAACAATTCCATACATATATACAATCTATTTTGATCATATTTATCCCCCATTACCCTCTATTATCTAGAAATAAATATTGTATAACAATTAAAAACCAGTGCACAGAACTGAAAAGGGGAGGTAGCTGAAAAGTTCCACCTCTAACTAAGAAGGTATTTGCAGTTCATAACTGTTGTAAAGGGAAAATCAGTGTTTTCCAATGGAGTGTCACTGGGCCTACCCCCACCTTCCAAGGCAGGCACCATACTAACGAGTAGTTGGCTAGCTCAAAGTGAGCTCTTCTTTTTTTTGGTGTATGTCTATTTTTGTTTTGTTTTTGCCATTTTTGCGTTGCTGTTTTTTTCATTGCCATTTGTTTTGATTTTCATTTTTTCTTTAGAATTTTGTTATTGAGAGGGGGAATGAGAACACATGAAGAAGCTAGGTTGTTATCGGGGTGGGAAGGATCAGTGAAAAGTTGTTGGAGAAAAGTCAAGGTCAAGATACATTGTATTGAAAAAACATTATACAGAAAAGATAAATAAATGCAAAAACATAGAAAGAGAGTAATCAATCAGCCAAATGGTATATGTAATATAAAGTCATTTAAGTGTTGTGAAAAATTCACTTTTCTCTTTACATTTGTGTGTGTGTGTGTGTGTGTGTGCGCGCGCGCGCACGGCATGCACACATGTACCATTATCGTGTTTGATAGTCAGAGGACAACCTGTAAGAGTTGGTTCTCTCCTTCTACTATGTGAGTCCTGAGGATTGAACCCTGGTTGTCAGTCTTGGTGGCAGGCACCTTTAATCTGCTGAGCCACTTTACAGGTCCACAGAAACATTTTGACAGACTGCATAACACTAATATTAGACATGTTAACATAAGTGCTTACGGCTTAGAAGATAAAGGTAAAAATTAAACTACCAATTCTTTATCGTTCTACACGCCAGCTACTTCTACCTTTGACTTTGATAGTAGTGGGGTGAAAAATCCCCGAATCTAAGTCTATACACAAATCAATAACTTTTACATCTGGAGTGTGTGCATCGATGATCAAGGTTATTTGTAATATGAAATATGACAATTTTTAAAAAAGGCTTTCCAGTTTAGCATCCTACAACAGTGACTGTTGATTCACTGACAGGAAAAGGAATTTGGAGGAATGGTTTTTCTAGATAAAAATGCCGTCATATTCCAAATGTATTTGCTATTTCCATTATTTTTTATTACTTAATTTTTCTTTGAAATATATGTAAAAGTGAATGTGATTACTTGTTATTAAGCTTATTTTTATAATTGAGTGGTATGGTTGATTAAAAATTATTTTTAGATTGAAGTTTTTCATTTACTGCTAAGATAAGAGGTTACTAAACTCTAACATAGTAATAATAACTTAGACTAGTAAACAAAATAAGATGGGAGCAAGCCAATGGTTTCACCTGTGGTTTGACCCTGCTTTCAGCTTGTAATAAAGAAGAATGGATGTCCTATATTTTTACTGTATTTCCTTATAGACTGATTAAGATGGTAATGTGTATTTGATTGCCCCTGGCTTTCCTTATAAATATTAATGAGATTTTCATTTTAGTTCTTGATTGTTTCATGTACTAGATATTTTTGTGGGTCAAAGAAACATTAAAACAGGTATAATATAATATACCCTTTATATATGCTGTGCATTGAGGCATATGCTAGGGAATGAAATATGCTAGGGAAATTTAATCAGTTCTCTGAGTTCAGGGAGGACTGCCCCAAGGAAGTCGACATTAAGATGAGCTTTGAAGGGTATGAAGGATTTCCTTGGTTGCGGGAGAGTGAGGTAGGCTTAGTGAGCACCTTTTAAACAAAAGGAATAGCTTGTACTTAGGCAGTGTTGTGGAAAGAATTCTGTGAGAAGGCATAGTGGATAGAATGAAGTTGGAGATACAGATCTGATCTGGTAGGCCGTTTTAAAGGTGGTCTCTATTAGAGACAGGGGAGTGAGGGCATACTATAACTGGTGAAAGTATTATGGCTAAAATGATGGTCTTTAGAGTTAGACTGAGTTCTGATCCTGACCCCATCAGTTACTGTATCACCTGAAGCGCACTTCTCTGCCTTAGAGTCCTCCTCTGTAAAATTAGGAAGATAACAGAACCACCTCGTAGGTTTGTTGTGAAGTTAAAATATTATGACTTTTAGAAAGTGCATTGGAATATAAGTAAGAATTATTTAGTCTTTGTTAAATTAAGATGTATTAAAGGACTGGGTGGTAGTTTGAGGTAGTTTGTGACTTATAAAGTTCAATTTTGAAGTGTTTGAGGTGAGAATTGTTCATATTTACTGAACAACAAATGTGTTGTATAGTACTACCAAAAGTTACAGAATTCACTATATCATTAAGGTATTTGAAAATGGCATTGTTTGTTCTTATATGTACCGTTTAGTTCATAGTATTATTCAGTTATTCTGTATCTATTAAAGCATGACTGTTATTAAATGTTTTGTCTCATAGAGAACAGAGTGATTAATGACACATTGTTTTGTAGCCTCCTCACGCTGGGAAGCTGCTGTCAGTGTTAAAGCACATGCCTCAGAAGTACGGTCCTGACGCCTTTTTCAACTTTCCAGGAAAGAGCGCTGCAGTAAGTACAAATGCAGGGGGCGAGCTCCGGCTCTCTGTTAGGCAGAGGCTTTTCTGCGTGAGCTTGCTCAGTCCTTAGAACAGCTTTCCCCTAGCTGTTTGCGAGACAGAGAAATTGATGCTTAAAACATTTGGGGAAGCTGCCTGCTCAAAGCTTGGTTCAGTAAAGGAATTACAGTCTTCCATAGATATATAGTTGTAGTAGTCCGTGAATTTTTTCTTTGTAACTTTAAGTAGTTGCCAGTATGGAAAACTTTGACTTTCTGTCTTTTCGAATATTTTGCTTTTTTTTTTTTTTTTTTTTTTAAGATCTGGTATGTAGAAAAGAATGACTCTTTGAAACTTAGCAGGCATATTATCCTGCTTTGCAAGAAATTCTTATAAAAATACAGTTTTGTTTTGTTTGTTTTTGAGATAAGGTCTTTCTCTACAGTTCCTGGCTAAGATCACACTCTCAGTAGCTCAGGCTATCCTTAAACTAGAGCTCTTACTGCCTGAGTCTCTTGAATGCTGGGATTGCAGGTGTGTGCCACCACAGCTGGATATACTTGGCAAGCACACTATTACTGAGCTACATCCTTACCCCTTTTATCTATTCTGTTCTTAATATTTTATAAATAAGATCATTATGTATGGTAGTGATATTTGTAATATCAATTAATTATTAATCAGTCAGTCTATACTAAATTATTTTTCGAAGATCTTTAATCTTTTCTTTCCCTGAACTAGTCTTCCATTTATTACTTTGCTAACCATAAAGTCTTGCCTGCTTGTTTGGTTCTATGTAGTTAGGCATTATCTGCTAAAAGATAATATACTTTAGAAGGACACTTGGAGTGTCTTGGTTCATGCATATAATTTCAAAATCTTGGAGATGGCGGTAGGAAGGTTAGTAGGTCAAGGTCACCTTCAGCTATAGGGAATTTGAGGCTAGTATGTTCCCTGAGGCCCTGTCTCATCAAATAAAATGAAACAAGACAACACCAGATACTTTAGTGATATTTTCTTATTTTGTTTTGCTTTTGTCTGGCCTTGTTGCCCAAGCTAGCTTCTCACTAAGAGTTCTATGTCCTTGGCATCATGAGCGTCCGAATCTGTAGGTGTGTTTCGTATCACTCAGCTGATTGGTGAAATTCAAACAGTGAAAGCACAGCATCTATGACTTCCTTTTAAAACCTTCATGGCTCTTTTCCTTTGTGAGTTTTCTTTAGGCATCTAGGTTTGAAGGTTTCAGGTCACTTTAGTCTCCTGTCATCGAGCTTATTATTCACCTCTGACCTGCAGAAGTGTTCTCAGAAGAGGAACTGGTTTTTAGCGCATGATATTAAGATTTATCCTTTGTAGTTTTCTGAGGTTGACATCTGTCCATTCTGCTACTTGCATCTTGAAAATAGGACAAGTTCATCTGGATAGCTTTTGAAGTTTTAAGGGATAAGTTAAAATAACTTCAGCAACTCATCTTTTTCTTCAAAGATAGCTTTAAAAGGGAGATGTACGTTAACAGGCAAATTATCATTAATAAAGCTCTCATGTTTATTCTCATTTTAGGTAAAAGAAACTTTAGCATACACTGAAAATTGAGTAGGTTTAGTTCAGTACAACTTCATATAAAATCATGTGCTTTTAGTTTTGCAAGTTTTATTACATAAGTATGTCTGTCTTAGTCAGGGTTTCTATTCCTGAACAAACATCATGACCAAGAATCAGTTTGGGGAGGAAAGGGTTTATTCAGCTTACACTTCCACACTGCTGTTTATCACCAAAGGAAGTCAGGACTGGAACTCAAGCAGGTCAGGAAGCAGGAGCTGATGCAGAGGCCATGGAGGGATGTTCTTTACTGTCTTGCTTCCCCTGGCTTGCTCAGCCTGCTTTCTTATAGAACCCAAGACTACCAGCCCAGAGATGGTCCCACCCACAAGGGGCCTTTCCCCCTTGATCACTAATTGAGAAAATGCCTTACAGTTAAATCTCCTGGAGGCATTTCCTTAACTGAATCTCCTTTCTCTGTGATAACTCCAGCTGTGTCAAGTTGACACAATACTAGCCAGTACAATGTCCCTGTGATTCTCATGCTTTGGCATATTTAATACATATGAAAGAATATGTGTATATATCATGTATACACAATGCTTATAAAATTGATATTAATAACAAGCTTGAAGTATATAGTGTGAATTTTTTAAAGAAATTGAGACTGTATTCACATATCTTATGGTATATAATTTATAGCATACACTTACAGTATACAATTTAAAGTATTAAGTTGTGAAAGTACCACAATCCATTTTAGAACATTTTCATTAATCCCTACACTTGGCACCAATTTAGTTTCTGTTTCTCTGACTTTGTCAGTTCTGGACCATGGATATACATAATTATCATAAAACATGTGCTCTATGGGGTTGATTTTTTTTCTTAGCGTAATATTCTCAAGATTCATTATATCATGGCTTGTATCTGCAGTCTATTATTTCTTCTTATGGATTTTTACAGTTTGTTGTGTGTGCCTTTCACATTTAATTGCTTTTTATTTAATGGATATTTTGAATTTGTAACTCTTGGATTCTTGAAGACAAATGTAACTCAGGGCTTTTGTGTATAGTTGATTATATGGGTGTAAGTTTTTATTTCTACTGAGTATAACCCTAGAATTGGGATTTCTGGGTTTCGTGATCTCTGATTACACTTTGAGGAACTGGTCTCCTTAACAGTGTTGGGAGTTCCAGTTTCTCCCCTTGATGATGCTAATTAATGCTATACTGGGGATTCTGTGTGTGTGTGTGTGTGTGTGTGTGTGTGTGTGGGATGTTGTCCCCAGTGCTGGGGAGCCAACTCAGGGCTTTGCATATTCTAATGGAGTGCTGCTCTACTGAACTAGACCTCCATCCCTGTCATTGTCATTTTGGTTTATAAATTCCTGATGACTTAGCAATAGTGAGCATCTTTCCATGTTTCTATTGGCTAGTAGTATATCTGCTTTCGAGACATATATTTTGATTTTTGGGCACATATATGTAATTTTATTTTAATTTTTTTGAGACAAAATTTTACTATGTAGCTCTTGCTGGTTTGGAACTTGCCATGTAGACCAGCCCAGACTCTAACACATAAAGATCTGCCTGCTCTGCCTCCCCAGGAATGCAGTTAAAGGTGTGCATCTCCATGACCAGTTCACAAAAGTAACACACACTAAGCCCTTTTTATAATCTCGTTCCATCTAGCTCTATCTTTTTTTTTTTTTGGTCAAATTTCATGTTTAATTGCAGTACTATTTCTTTAAATTAGAATCTTTCTGGCTGTTTCTGTAGTAAAAAAGTGAAGTACACATGAGTTTGGTCTCGGAAACTACACTGAATGTTTCATTTAATTAATTAATATTTATTAATTTTTATTTGGGAAGATTTAATAGTTACTAAAAGTTTTTTCCAAATAAAGTCTGCTTTGTGATGTTTTTATAACTTAAAGTAATACGACACAGCAGAGACCCATAACATGGAAAGTCTCATTTTTATGAGTTCCATAATAAAAATTTTCAAGCAAGTTAATAACTCTATTTCTTTCCTTTAGGCTATTGCATTACCTCCTATAGCCAGATGGCCTTACCAGAATGGTTTTACATTTCACACCTGGCTTAGAATGGATCCTGTAAATAATATTAATGTTGACAAGGATAAACCATATTTGTATTGGTATGTATTTCTAGAATTGATTAGTGTTAGCACCTTATTTTGAAAATGAGACTGACTATTTCGAGGTAAAATAATAACTTACTCTTCATAGTTTCAGAACCAGCAAAGGTCTTGGCTATTCTGCTCATTTTGTTGGAGGCTGTTTGATTATAACCTCAATAAAGTCAAAAGGAAAAGGCTTCCAACATTGTGTGAAATTTGATTTCAAGCCACAAAAGGTATGTGCTCTTCCGAAGTCGGCTCCTTTAAGAAGCTACACAGCTTGCAGAGTTCTGGGTTAACCATGTGTGGTTTTGCAGCTGTTTATGCTTTTTCTAAGTATGTTTAAGTTACTTGGTAGCTGTTAACTGCTATGGTTTGGGTCATAAAATGACTGAACATTTAGTTGTAGGGTTTTTAAAAATAGTATGTATGTATGTATGTATGTATGTATGTATGTATGTATGTATGTATGTATGTATTTGAGTACTCAAGCTGCATGTATACCTGGATGCCAGAAGAGAAGTGGGCATCAGATTCCCCAGGTAGATGGTGAGGCACCACGTGGTTTCTGGAAACTGAACTCAGTACCTCTGGAAGAGCAGACAATGCTCTTAACCATAGAGCCATTTCTCCAGTGTGGTTATTCGTAGGCTTTATGAGAAATTAAGGAGAAAAGAAAATGATACTTACTTTATACTGTCTTCTTTTATACAAGTTAGAGTTAGAAAAGAGTCAATAACATGTCAAAAGTGCATTTAAGTAACTATGCATTTAAGTTACTATGGGAAAATGTTCAAAATTTAAAGAAAATAATTGTACTAGTTATTTGTGGTGATATATTTGAAAATTTCATAATACTACACTGGAAAAATTATCTAGTGATTAAGATTAATCTGCTATGATTTTCCCCGGATAAATACTGTTCTAGAAATTGAATGTTGGGCTCGTCAAAGTACTCAGATTTTATTTTTAAGTTTAATTAAAATCTTCCCCATTTTAGTTATTATCAATGTGGTTGTATTAGTAAGAGCATCGTTATTTTTGCTTCCTCAGTGGTACATGGTAACTATAGTACACATTTATAACCGGTGGAAGAACAGTGAGCTTCGCTGTTACGTGAATGGGGAACTTGCTTCCTATGGAGAGATAACATGGTTTGTCAACACCAGTGATGTAAGTGCTTTCAAAAACGTTGCCAAGTGTCTTAGGATTTGTATTGCTGTGATAAGCACCATGACAGCAGCCGGGGGAGGAAAGGCTTTGTTTGACTTCACATCACTGTTCGTCATCAGAGGAAGTCAGGGCAGGAGCTGATGCAGAGACCACGGAGGGGTGCTGCTTACTAGCTTGAGCCCCTTGTCTTGTGCAGCCTGTTTTCCTATCAAACCCAGGATCATCTGTCCAGAGATGGCACTGTCCACAGTGGACAGGACAGCATCCTACAGGCGAGTCTGATGAGGCTATTTTCTCATCTGAGGGTCTGTCTTTCAGATGTCTCTAGCCTGTCTTAAGCTGACAAAACAATAATCAGTACACTATGAAAAACTATTATTTTAAAGGGATGAAATTTATAAACAAGAATATTTTAAAATCTGAGTATATATTTTGGACACTACAATGTATTTTTATAGGCATAATTTGGCTACTGTCTTATTATTATTTATAGATAAAACTTGTTGACTTATCAGATAAGGTATTATTAAGATTGTATCATAAAATTATTCTGTGTTTAGATAAAGATGATTATTTTATAAAGAAATTAGCTGATACATGCCTATGCGCTTTGCATATACTTCATCTCCGCTGTTGGTACTATTACTTTTATTATGTTTTCAGAACTCAGAGGTTAGAATGGAAATAGGAATGATCTTATTTCTCTCCTTCTTACATTCTTCTTATAGAAAGCTTATGAGAAAACACTAAGAAAAATGGCTTCAAACTAAGCACTCATCTGCCATTTACCTTTCATACCATTTTTCTACCTCTATCCATGTTGATAATGTTAGCTTTCAGAACTCATGGTGTTGCATCAAACACCTCTGAAGCTCAGCTCTGTCACTTACTAACTATACGATCTACTCACTTTACACTTGGAAATAGGTGTGAAACACTGAGCCCCAGAACATTGTGTTGATGGTAAGAAGGATCAGCTTCCTTAGTCTCGCAGCAGTCGCTGCTAATGAGGCACCCCAGCCTTTACTATAAAAAGGGTGCAGTGAGAAAGGCCTCACAGTCCCAAACCAAGCTCATCATTTTCCTGCTTCAGACAAAGCTTGCCTTTCAACTGAGATGTTTAACTTTGTAACTTAGTATCATATCAACTTGTCTGATTCTCTTTTTATTCTCTCTTTGTTAACAAGTTGTATTTATTATAACTTAGAGAACTTGTGTTCATCCATTTTCAAGATGCCATTCCCCAGTTTCCACTCCAGGTGTGAAGGAATAAGTGCTAAATGATTTTTTTATTCTATTCATGTATAGTTCAGAAAGAAACATATGCATATTTGTTTTTTTACATATTATATTATATTATATATTATATTATAATGTGGATAAAATTCTATCTTCAAATGGAAGATTTTTTAACTCATGGTGTTTCATTTTCTGTATGGGCTATCTGTCACTCCCAGAGTATATATGTACTTTTTAAGTAAAACCCGCTTCTCTTGCAGACCTTTGACAAATGCTTCCTGGGATCATCGGAGACAGCGGATGCGAATCGGGTGTTCTGTGGCCAGATGACTGCGGTTTACCTGTTCAGTGATGCTCTTAATGCAGCTCAGATTTTTGCCATTTATCAGTTGGGCCTGGGGTACAAGGTACTTAACTTACTGTCTACTGTTTGATGGTTGAATGCCTTTTGGGTTTGATTTGAGGGTGGGTCATACATGGGGAGTTATACCCTGAGTGGTTATAATGTACACCAGGGCACTGGGAGCACGACAGGGAAGTCACAGGGGTCAAAGGGCACTTCACTTTTGAAGAAATGCAGCATACTTGACGTGTGTGAGGTACTGTGAAAAGTGCTTACTTAAGTTTCAATTTTATTTTAAGCTCTAATTCATCCAATGAAGGCAAATCTGTTTTTAAGGCAACATAAAATTGTGCATAATCATGGGGTGCCACACAGTATTAAAACACATACTTTATATTATGTTCAGATCAGGATAGGTATATCTGTCTTCTCAAATATTTATCATTGTTAAGGATAAAATGGTCCTACCTTTTCCTTGCACTTTTGAAGTATATTGCTCTTATTTATTTATAGTTCTCCTGCTGGGCAACCACACCCACAGCTTCTTTCTTTCACCTGTAGTACGCATTGACCATTCTTTCTCCACCACCACCTGTCTCTGGTGACCATCATTCAACTTTCAACTTGTAAGAGACTGACAGTCTTAGATCTAAGTATGAAGAGGACCAAGAAGCATTTGTCTGCCTGTGCCTTGGGCTGTTTTACTTAATATATGTTCTCCATTTTTATCCACATTGTCAAACTGACTGAGTTTAATTTATTTTAATGGCTAAATAATATTTCATTCTATAGATGTACCATCTTTTTTTTTTTTTTTTTCCTCCCTGCCTCTCCCTCTGAGACACAGCCATGGCTGTCCTGGAACCAGACTGACTTAGAACTCACCGAGATCCTCCTACCTCTGCCTCAGTAGTGCTAGGATGGAAGGCAAGTGTGACTACACTTGGCCCGTTTCTAATCTCTTAACGAGCACTGCTTGTACTCACGGCAATTGTGAGTGATGGTGTGATTGTCATGGAAGTGCAAGTGTCTCTTTGACATCGCTAATTCATTTTGTTTGGATATTTACTCAGAGATAGGATTGTTCCCATTGGAGGAACATTTATGGCCTTCCCCACATCCCCCAGTTCTTTTGAGATAGGGTTCCAAGTAGTCCCAAGCCATCCTGGAACTTGGTGCATAGTTGATGCTGGCCTTGAATTCCTGACCACCCTGTCTCCACCTCTCAAGTTCAGGGGTTATAGCTATACATCAGTATGGCTGGCCTCACTGTGGTTGTAATTCTCTTACTGGTCTGAGATACTGAAGACCTCTCTGCTGCTTATTGGCCATTTATTTGTGTTTCCACACCAATTTCTTTTGTGTGGTTTATTTTCTTACTAGGTTTCAAGAGTTCCATAAATACTGTGGACATAATTTTTTCTCAGATGTATGATTTATAAATTTCTCTTCTGTACCTTGGTTTTTATTTTTAATATGGGTTTTGTTTTTTTTTTTTTTGTTTGTTTTGTTTTGTTTTGTTTTGTTTTTTGGTTCTGTTTTTTTCTTTTTTTCAAAACAGGGTTTCTCTGTAGCCCTGGCTGCCCTGGAACTCACTCTGTAGACCAGTCTGGCCTGGAACTCAGAAATCCGCCTGCCTCTGCCTCCCGAGTGCTGAGATTAAAGGCGTGCACCATCACCGCCTGGCTTTAATATGGGTTTTGAAGAATAGAAATTTTGTTATTTTATTTATTTATTTTTTGAGACAGGGTTTCTCTATGTAGTCTTTACTGTCCTGGAACTCACTCTGTGGACTGGAGATTTGTCTGTCTCTGCTTCCTGAGTGTGGGATAAAAGGCGTGTGCCACCATACCTGCCTCAGCAATTTGATTTTTATTAAGTATAACTTCAAGTTTTTCTGTTTTTTTTTTTTGGTGTGTGTGTGTGTCCTTAAAAATGTTTGACTACAGTATTACAAAGATTTTCTTGTTTTCTTTTCTTAGTTTTATTGTTTCAATATTTTTCTGTTGGCTTGTGGTTCATTTTGAATTAATTTGTCTTTTTTTAAAAAGATTTTATTTATTTGTATGAGTAAACTGTAGCTCTCTTCAGACACACTAGAAAAGGGAATCAGATCCTATTACAGATGGTTGTGAGCCACCATGTGGTTGCCAGGATTTGAACTCAGGACCTCTGGAAGAGCAGGCAGTGCTCTTAACTGCTGAGCCATTCCTCCAGGCAGGCCTGTCTTTTTTTGTTTTTTGTTTTTTTAGTGAAGTAAGCTAATGCTTACTTTTCCCTCCCATAAGTACTGTGGTCTGATTATGTTTTTCTCTAATATTCATTGAAGCTTAACCCTCAAGGAAGTGATGCTAAGTGGTGCCTTGGAAGTTAGTTAGGCCATGAAGGCTTTCTCATGATTGTGATGCTCTGCACACATCTATGGTGGGACCAACTATGATTAGCAAGCAGAACCATGGAAAGTAAATTTAAGTTACTAATAAATTACCTATCAGGTATATTTTTTAAATAGCTGGGATGAATGTTGACAATCAGTGTCCTCTAGTGTTCCTTTTTTTTTCTCCCACAAACACTGTTCTTTCTCTTTTGTATTATCTGCGCATTTTTAAGGTTCTCCTGTATTCCTGACATAATTTTTCTTATTACTAATAAATGACATGTTGTGTAATGTTTGGTGTAGAACCTTTCAATATGGTCTTGAATATTCCTTTTTTCTGTTGTAGATTTTACTTCTAAATATTTTATATTAACATAAAAACATTGTAGAAGCAGTCTCTGCACACCTATCATCTATTTAAAATTTATGTGTATATGCAGTACACAGCTTTTCGAGAAATGTTTTGCAGTGTTGCCAAGACTACTCTAGAACTCTACGCTTGTATAATCCTGTCACCTCCTTAGTCCTGGGATACAGGCATGAACCTTGTAGCTCTACAATTATCAGCTCTATCATTTCTTTTCAGATTCATTTGCATATCTTTTAAGGACATTAAAAATGAGGCTTGTGTATTTTCTATTTATTATGTGTTCACTATTTCTAGGACATGTAATTTTTTTATGCATACTTATGTTTGCATGTTTATTAGTCCATTTTTCATTACTGTCGTCAAATTCCTCTGATAGGGTAACTAGAATAAAAAGAACAGTTGGCTCATGTTCTAGGGGTGCAAGCCTCTGGCCTGTTACTGGTGACGGCATACTTGCTTGCAGAGTTTTAGCAGAGAATCCATGGCCAGAGCCATGGGATACAGATGTGCTTCCTTTCTGGGGTTCTGTCCCTTTACAGTGCTGCCAGAATTGCTGCTGGGTAACTCACTGTATTGACTTTCCCAAACCCCAGTTGAAATCACCTTTTCTGGACTTTACAGATCTTCACAGTGGGAAGATGGGATGGACTTCCAGCTTGTGTTAGTTTGTGGGGCGCATTCAGGTCATCTAAGCCTTGCACTGTCACTTCTGAGCTTTTCATTCATGGTTCTGGTTAATTCATGTTCTTCTTTCTCTTCTGTCCTGCTCCAAGTGGGGACTGAACCCAGGGCTTTTACATTTATATAGGGTTACTCCCTCGTCTGTCTGTTGAATTCTGCTTACCCACTCAGGAAAACTGTGTTGCCTTCACTTTGAGTTGTTATCAGTAATATTGATATGAATATATACATTTGTGGATGTATGCCATTATCTTTTGTTCTCAGTAACAGGGTTACGTATTTTAGAAATTTCCATGTTATTTTCCAAAATGATTGCACTATTTTATATTACCATAGTAGTCTATGGCATTTTTCTCCATGTCTTTTCCTATTTGTGTTATCATCAGGTGTTTTGGCCAGAGCTATCCTTGTGAGTATGACATAATCTCTCACTGGTTGTGTACGTGTGTGTGTGTGTTTGTGTGTGTGATATGCACACATGTGTAAAGGCCATTTGCTGTCCTCACACCATTCTTTGTCTAAGCACTGTGACACTGGGTTTTTCACCTTGCACTGAACTTGGAGTCAGGCTGGGAGCCAGCAGTCCCTTGTCTTTGCTCCCCATAGTGCTTGTGTGATATGTACAAGTGTGACCATGCTGGAGATCCAAACTGAGGTTCTCAGGCTTGCTCAGCAAGCACTAACACCCACAGAGCCATCTCTGTGTGCTCACTAACTGTGTGCTCACCATAACTCTGCACTCACTGTAACTGTGCTCACTGTAAGTCTATGCTCACTATAACTGTGCAGTCACTATAACTGTATGCTCACTATAGCTCTACACTCAATGAAGCTGTGCTCACTATAACTGTGCACTCACTATGTCTGTGTGCTCACTATAACTGTGTGTACTATAACTGTGCTCTCACTATAACTGTGTGCTCACTATAACTGTGTGCTCACTATGTCTGCACTCACTATAGCTGTGTACTCACTATAACTGTGCACTCACTATAACTGTGCGCTCACTATAACTGTGTGCTCACTATGTCTGCACTCACTATAGCTGTGTGCTCACTATAACTGTGCACTCACTATAACTGTGCACTCACTATAACTGTATGCTCACTATAACTGCACTCACTGTAAGTCTATGCTCACTATAAGTCTATGTTTACTATAACTGTGTGCTCACTATAACTATGTGCTCATTATAACTGTATGCTGACTATTGTTTTGATTTATATTGCTCTGATAATTTTTAATATAGAACATATTTATAAGCTATTTATATATTAGTATTGAAAAACTACTTCTTTGTAATTATGTCATGTTTAATTGTTTTATGAGTTATTGTTGTTTTGAAACAGGATTTCTCTTTGTAGCCCTGACTGTCCTAGAACTTGCTGTGTAGAACTCTCAGAGATCTGCCTGCCTCTGCCTCCCGAGTGCTGGGATTAAAGGTGTGCACTACCATCACCCAGCTGTTTTATGATTTTTTTTTGTTAACTTTTTTAAAAAAAAGATTTATTTATTTATTTATTTATTATATGTAAGTACACTGTAGCTGTCTTCAGACACACCAGAGGGAGTCAGATCTCATTACGGATGGTTGTGAGTCACCATGTGGTTGCTGGGATTTGAACTCAGGACCTTCTGAAGAGCAGTCGGGTGCTCTTACCTGCTGAGCCATCTCTCCAGCCCCCTTTTTTTGGTTAACTTTTGTTTTGTTTTTTGAGACAGGGTCCTCCTGAGTAGCTCAGCAGGGGCCTCATCCCACAGGGGTATAACTACCTCTGCCTCCCAAGTGCTGTGATTAGAGGCATGTACCACCTTGCCCTTTATTAAAAATTTAAACTGTGCCAAAATACACATAATTTTGTTACATTCACAGTGTTTGTGCAACTGATTTTACAATTCTTCAAGTATGCTTACATAAACTACAACAGCTATTGTGTTACTGAGCTCTGTGATTCTATTGTGTATGAGGTCTTTCTATCTTTTAAAAGTATGATATATTTATTTATTTTATTATTTTATGATTATTTATTGGTATTTTACTTGTATGCATATCTGTGTGAGGGTGTGGGAGTCCCTGGAACTGGAGTTACACATGGTTATGAGTTACCATGTGGGTATTGGGAACTGAACCCAGGGACTCTGTAAGAGCAGCCAGTGCTCTCTCAACGATTGAGCCATCTCTCCAGCCCTGTGTGTATAGTCTTTCACTGATTAAAACATTGCTTTTAGATGTGTGACTATAAAATCATCTTTGGCAGCATTGAAGGAACATACAAATGGCAGTACAATAATAATAGGAAACTTCAGTATCTATTTTGACTGTAGGTAGAAGAAACACTAACTTAGGTCAACAAAGAAACAGAGGATGTGGGCAACAATGTAGACCAGGTGAACTTAACTACAGAGCACCGTGTAGCACCCATATGATACATGTTCTTCTTGAGAGTGCATGGAGTAGTCTTCAGGTCAGACCATCTGGTGGGCTACGAAACATGTTGGCAATTTAAGGAGATTGAAGTCATTGGATATATTATTATGAAGGATAGAAGGAAATTAGAAAACTTGGAAAGATGTATACTGTGGAAATTAAACAACACACTCCTAAACAACCAGCAAGTCAGAGCAAATGACACAGAAGCCTTGGAAAATATCCTGAGATTAAGGAAAGTTAATATAAGTTAAACTTAGCATGATGCAACAAGCAAGAGGGGAAATCATGGAGGTAACCACTCACATTGTGTTGAGGGGTCGGATGTCTTACCTGGTAGCGTTACATTTTATGTTATGGTCGTTTGTAGTTAGAGTTTCTTATGCTGTGTGTATCTTACTATTTCTTGTTTTTTGTTTTTTTAATTAACAGGGCACATTTAAATTTAAAGCAGAAAGTGACCTTTTCCTCGCTGAGCACCATAAACTGTTACTGTATGACGGCAAGCTGTCCAGTGCCATTGCCTTCACGTACAACCCGCGGGCCACAGATGCCCAGCTGTGCCTGGAGTCGTCTCCCAAGGACAACCCCTCCATCTTCGTCCACTCGCCACACGCACTCATGCTCCAGGTACTGCCTCAGGAGTGTCAGTGAATCACTTCGGCGTGTTTGTGAAATGCCCTTAAATATGCGGCGTGCCACATCGTAGTGTTCCTGTATTTTCTGTTGTATTTTAGTTTTAATTGCTTTAGAAAAGAAACCATTGAAAACTTTGCTGTGCTTTGTGTTCCTCAAGGATGTAAAGGCAGTTTTGACACATTCCATCCAGAGCGCCATGCACTCCATAGGAGGAGTACAAGTTCTGTTTCCGCTCTTCGCCCAGCTGGACTACAAGCAATATTTATCTGATGAGGTTGACTTGACTATCTGGTGAGTGTTTTTGGTTTCTTGTTTTGATGGTTGTTTTTGAGAGAGCGTTTTCCTGTGTGGTCCTTACCCCACTAGCCTGCAACTCACCATGTAGTTCACCGTCTTTTTCCTTTAGTTTTCTGAGCCAGGATTACAGCTGTACACCACCATGCCTGGGGGCTTTCTGTTTTCATTTTACGTGAGAGTTTTCATGATTATTGAACTGATTAGTTTTTTTTGCCACTCATTGTTGTAGAGTAACAATATTTTAGAGAAACTTATGAACAATACTATACATATTATATTATTGTTAATGTAATTCTGATTTATTAGTTGAAAATATCAACTAAAACATAATAAATGTTATCAAATAAAGTTAACATGGTGATATATACATTATTAAAAATGTATGTATTTTGGCTGCTCATAGTGACAGCCTTTAATGCCAATACTTGGTAGGCAGAGGCAGGCATATCACTGTGAGTTTAGGTCAGCCTGGTCTACACAATGAGTTCTGGGACAGTAAGGACTATGTAGAAACACTATCTCAAAAAAGGAAAAACCGATCAAGACAAACAGAACATGAATATATATATATATATATGTATATATATATATATGTATATATATATGTGTGTGTGTATAAAACATTTTAAATTGGCAGGGGTTTATTATGAGGATACAAGTTTTTATATTTTAGGTTTTTTGTCATCCATTTGTATAATTGAAATTTAAAAATTTTAATGGGAGGCAAGGGGATTTTTGTCTTTAAAACTTAGGTTGTATGTTGACATATTTTATATCCTGTATTAGAGGGTTGAGTTGTAGCAAAGGCAGAGACACATGAATTCTATGATAAATTGTAGAACATGAGAGTGCGTGTGGCTGCATAGTTCAGTGAAATTATGTATAATACAGTGATCTTATTTCATTTATTGAGAAATTTAAATGAACTTTCCATTATTTTTCAAAATTCTTCTGTATGTGACTTGGCTCTGTGGCCTATGTATCCAACTGATGATGAATTCATTTTCTTCAGATTATTTTTAGGCAACAGAAATTATTTTAATTTTTTTTTTTTGAGCAGGAATCAGATGTAGCATTTGCCAACTCTATTAAGTTAAATAATTTATTTGTGGTTTGTGGACTTCCTGTGTTACTGGTCTTGAACCTACTGATTTCCTGCTGTCTATTTTTTTTTTTTTTACAAAAATGATTCAAAAATTTATTTATTTATTTATTTATAGGAGAGACAAATATGTAATTTTAACATGACCAATTAATGAAAGATTCCAATTTTAAGGAAACACAGAAATATACCTATACTGTTCTTTATAAAGCAAACAGAAATCCCATCACCAAATGCATTGAACATCATAGTCTTATTATAAGTTGGCTCCTCTGTCCAGGGAGATCCAAGCTTGTGAATCTCTGGTCTGGACCACACTGCTGGATGTGTCAGTGGTAGGTCAGGAACAAAGGCCCAGTAAACTTTACTATGTTCAGGAACCATCATCATCATCAGTAAGGGAGTCAGCATGAAGGAGGGATTGTTCCACTTGTCACACCAGTCTTTCTGGCAACCTCTGTGCCCCATTTTCTTCCAGTGAAAAACCACAAACATGCCTTCCTCCCCATATAAGTACAGGGTCAGGTCCATGCCTGTCATAGGATCCTTTCATTCCACTTAGGCATAAGTATGCTGAGTTGTAGGATGGCAGAGACACTCAGCAGAGACTTCCTTGACACCCACATTTTTAAAGATTTAAATAAATTTGTGGTATGCAGGGCCATAATTCCCTCTTTTTTATTTTATGAAGATACTGTAATTCTGGAAATTAAAACCAATTTTTTAACAGTGTAAACAACCCATTTTCTCTAAAATCATTACCAAGTGCATTAATTTCATGTTATAAAGTTAGGCTGCCAGTCCTTATATATGAATGCATGATGGTATAGCTTTTAATACCGCATTATTTTAAATCCTATCTTTTATAAGTCTGGTTTCAAGGACAGGAATTACATAGAATATTATCCCAATTTAGAGGTATCTTTAGAGACTTGTTTTACTGGGTTTGCTCATACCATGTGTTGTTGTCTAGAATTACTCCAACCCTGAGGTACCAGATTTAAGCCAACTTTGTTACCAACATTACTAATTTTTAATCATACCCAATAACTTATATGCCAATAATCTATAACCAAGTTATGCAGAAACTATTTATACATTTAAAGAAACATGATGTGGCCACACATTTACTTATTTAGACTAGACAACATTTTCTTACTTTTTCTAGCTGTAATTTCAAGGGAGGAACACCCTGTCACCTGCTGAAGCAATAATCACAGTTACAGATTTTCTAGTGATCAGCCTCCTCACCGTAGAAGCTGAGAAGCTGCTGGCCCCTTTAAGAGCGGATTGTACAATGGTCATTTTCTTGAGCTTTAGTTATGTTAGGATATCTTGGATTGCGGTAAAAGGGTTGCTATGTTCTGAAGGTTTCCTTTTGCCCTGGCTTTTGTTGATTGTGTTCTTTGAAGGACCTTTAGCCATCACGATGGGTTTGGTCGCTGGATGTTCTGTTTTCAGTAGGTATTATGAGGGAGATTAACCTTGATAGTCCTAGTATGCTAGGCCTCTGATGGATAGCCTTGGGTTGCGTGGTTCTAGATCTGTAGGTCTGTATGGTTCATGATCTGCAGATTCAGTGAATGTGGGAAAAGCAGTGGCAGGAGAATGGATGTCTGCCTGGGGTAACAGGCTGAGCTCCTGTCTGTTGTTAAATAGTTGGGATTAAAGGTTTGCTCTACTGCACCTGGTTTGTTGACTGTGCTTTAAAATACTTAAATTATTCTTGGCATAGTAATAAGCTTACTAAATGTTGGTGATTGCTTTGGCATGGATTAGTTTTTCTTTCTTTTCTTTCTCCCATCTTTTCAGGCTCTTCAGTGGGTAGCATAGCGCTGCTGTCAAGGATGAGGGTGACTGCCAGTCTTGCTGTATCTGTTGTCTTTCCTAAGAGTCCCTGATAAGGAGGTGGCAGCTAATCCTATTTTTTCCCTTCCTTTTGGGCTTCTCTAAATATTGTGGGTGGTGGAGAATGTTGTATCTCCTGTTCACTTTTAAATTCAAGACGGAAGAATCACGAGTTTCCTGTAGGAAGAAGGCATAAACCACTTCTTTATTCTCTCTTTTGGTTTTGGAAACAGGGTCTCACTCTGTACACCTTCAACTCTTAGAAATTCTCCTGCCGTGGCCTCTCATTTACCGGGATTATAAGTATGCACCACCATGCCTGGCTAGGAACAAACTTCTTAGTCCAGTTCGTAGCCCTGCTTGTTTTGATAATTTAAATCATATTCTGTTTGCTCTGTTTTATTTCTTTCTTTTGTAATCCCTAACTCTTAAAAATTAATATGCTTGATTGTTTTGTTATATCCATTCTGTTTTTCTTTTTAAATAATACCTTTATTCTTTGAAAATTTCACAATTTGAGAGTAATGTTTATTTTTCCTTTTTATTTGATTCTTTCCCCCATAGGATGCATCTCAATTATACTTATTACTCATCTCCAATTCTCTTCAGATATTTTCCACCTCTCTACTCGCCCAACTTCATGTTCTCTCTCTCTCTCTCTCTCTCTCTCTCTCTCTTTCTCCTTTTTAAAAACACTCTTTTTTGTTGTTGTTGTTTTGTTTTTTGAGACTGGGTTTCTCTGTGTAGCCCTGGCTGTTCTGGAACTCACTCTGTAGACCAGGCTGTCCTCAAACTCAGAAACTCGCCTGCCTCTGCCTCCCAAGTGCTGGGATTAAAGGCGTGCACTACCACTGCCCAGCGTCCCTCCCTCCCTCTCTCTCTCACTCTCTCTTAAAAAACACAGAAACAAAAAAAAATTAATGAAAACAAACAAAACCTTAATAAAATAGAAAAATACCAAGCATACCAAATCAAACTAAAACAAAACAAAAAGTACATACATACACACACACACACACACACACACACACACACACACACAGAGAGAGAGAGAGAGAGAAAGAGAGAGAGAGAGAGAGAGACAGAGAGACAGAGAGAATGAATAAATGAATATGTGTTAGAGAGAGAGAGAATGAATGAATGAATGAATGAATGAATGAATATGTGTTTTATTCTGGCCAACTACTGTGTCCTGGGTCTGCTGGAGTTTAACTGAGTTGCTTAGTGACACGCTGTTACCTTTCCCAGCAGCTATCAGTTGCAAACAACTTCTTGATTTATGGTGGGTATTTGTGTCCACTTCCTGTCTATGCTGGGATTTTTTTCTGGTTTGAATTTGTGTTGGTCTTGTGCATGTTGCTATGTAGTCTCTGTGAGTTCATACATTCATCATCCCTGTCATGCCAGCTGACACTGTTTCCTTGGAGCTATCCTCCTCCCCTTCTACATAGGTCCTTGAGCCTTGAGGGACGGGGTTTGATAAAGACATTTCACTTAGAGCTGAGTGCTACCAAGTCTGTCATTCTCTGCACAGTTTCTAGTCCTGTGTATTAGAGACTTCGCTGGTGAGTGCTGAGTGGTTGCACTGATCTCTGGGCATAACAGTGCGCCCTTAGGAGTTGGTATTTTTGTTTGTTTGTTTGTTTTTCTTTTAAAATAAATTCTTAAAAAAATTATTTATTTTATGTATGTGAGTACACTGTCGCTGTCTTCAGACACACCAGAAGAGGGCATCGGATCCCATTACAGATGTTGAGAGCCACCATGTGGTTGTTGTGAATTGAACTCAGGACCTCTGGAAGAGCAGTCAGTGCTTTTAACTGCTGAGCTGTCTCTCCAGCCCCCCATCCCCATATCTCTTTATAAATCTATATTCATTAAGATTGTAATACTTTTCTTACAGATATATTTATTACTTATTTCCAAATATTCAGATGTTTACTTTTTTTCTATGCAGTGCATGTTTGTCGTATTGTTTCTAAGTTACTAATGTTCGTGATAAAATATGTGAAAGAGTGACTCTTTATCCTACAATAAGTATTTTGTTCTGAAATAATCTTGGCGATGGTTTTAGTAGGACTTGCCTTTAAGTGTTTTTGGGGGGTTGAACCCAGGACCTCACATGTGCTGGGTAAGCATTCTTCAGTTGAGCTACATTCCTGCCCTGAAACAGAAATTTTGATTAAGATAAATGGAAGGCTATATATGTTGAATCTAATATTTTCTTGTGGAATATCCTTTCTCAAACCATTGCATTTTGTCTTGTTCTAGTACAACCTTGCTGGCCTTTATCATGGAGTTGCTGAAGAACTCAATTGCTATGCAGGAGCAGATGCTTGCTTGTAAGGGCTTTTTGGTAATAGGTTATAGCCTTGAAAAGGTAAAGTACGAATTATTTTTTTATTCTTAATATTGATGTGCAGATCATGTAATTGTTTTTCTATGTGGTTAAGAAATGCTGTCTACAAGAATGTCTACTTTGCTTATAGAAAATTACTTAAGTGAAACTGTAGATTTTGTTTTACCTTGCTTTCTGTCCTCTGTTAAGGAAGTGTGGCAGTGAGCTTCATGCCATCTTTAACTTTGAGCATAGTTTGTAGACAAGTTCTTTTTTGGTGTTGACAGCTTGTAATTTACTTACCTTCCTTTGAATTAGTAATAACCTTTAAACTACTTTCCTCCCGGCACCCCCCACAGTCTTCCAAATCCCACGTCAGCAGAGCAGTACTTGAACTTTGCCTTGCGTTTTCAAAGTATTTGAGCAATCTGCAGAATGGGATGCCCCTCCTGAAACAGCTGTGTGATCACATTCTTCTTAACCCTGCTGTATGGATCCACACTCCAGCCAAGGTGATGCGAGCAGATCTCCTTCCACTCTGTTAAGTGTTTGTGTTTGAGAACAGTGGCCATCGTTAGAGTTTTCTTTTCTCCTTCTATATATTGATTAGCAAAGTTTCAGTGGAGAGCCAGTTTTGAATAAGCATGCTTTTTAGGAAAATGTTTCTCTCTCTCTCTCTCTCTCTTTCTCTCTCCCTACCTCTCTCTCTCCCCCTCTCCTCTCTCTCTCTCTCTATATATATATATGTATATATCTGAATGAATATATATATGTGTGTGTGTATATATATATATATATGTATATATATATATATATAAAACAGAGCTTTGGTTTCATTTTTCTGTGTTAAATAAAGTTTTAGTTGAGAGGGCCTTTGCTTGCTAAGTATAAATCCAAGAGCAGTTCCACTCCATCTTTTGTAGAATCTATAGTTCTATAGCTCTGTTCTTTTGTAAATGCGCACACACATGCGTGCACACACACTAGCATGATGCACACACACTCGTGCACACACACATTGCTTCTCCCTCTCTTCCCTCTCTCCATTTCATCGCATCATTTCCTGTTGCTGTTGTCTGCCTCTTCTGTGCGTACTTCACTTCAGCCAGGATGGTGATGAACTCGGGTTTCATTTTACAACCAGAGCTGAAATACCACATTTCATTGAAGGCATAATATAGTGGCCTCATTAAATGTTAATATTAATATTAAAAAACAGAAAATTCTCACATGTTTGCCAAGTAATTTTGTAGTGCTTTGACAACAAACTACTTATTCCTATGTGAACATAAACAAATTTACAACAGAGTTTGTGAACAAAATCTTTAACAAACTCTGATCTATTAGTTGTCCTAAAAACTTAGTATTAATATTAAGTTAATTTGAAATAAAGTTTTACCAAGTTGTATAATTATGTTCATCTGTATTTACAATTTTTCTTAGAAATGGTGTTATTTTAACCCCTGTTACCATTTCCCCTCCCCCTTTGCCCACTCACTGTGTCTATTATAGCACATACTTACTCTAATTGTCAGGAAAAAAATGTCTGCAGACTTTCTCTTCTGGGGTCATAATATCTTATTTTGAGCCAGTCTTTTCAAATGGTAAAGAGAAACACAGCTGCCGACTGTGATTGCCATTTGGAAATAATCAGAGGAGGCAGCTGGAGGTTGTAGCTTTTTATCTCCAGGTTAAATTTGACCTCTTTCTCTTCTATGACCCTCAGTCTTATTTCTTTCAAAGATTGTTTCAAGTTACTTTAAAACTCTTTTACTAGACATTTTTTTTGTCTTACTAGCCAGCATATTTGTAAGGCTTTGTGTCTCTTTTGAAGTTGTCAGAAAGCGTCTTATTACATATCTAGATGGAGAGGAGTGTTTTTTACTTTAAATTTAATTACATGACTTCTCCATGTTCCTAATATTTTCACAATTTATTTTTTTACACTTTTAACTAAATTTCCTTAATTACCTTTTTAGAATTTGTAATTGCGTTGATGTTAAATTAACATTCTCAGTCAGCTGTTTGTTTGGTATATACATAAAGAATTTTATTTGCTCTTAGTTTATCATAAACACATTTATAGCAAAGGACAGATCTGGATTGTTTGACTGGCAGGGCATGCAGCTTGCAGGGTGAGAGCAAGCTTTTTTAAAGAGCACAGTGCAGTGCGTGTTACACTAGGCTACAGCGCTGTGTGGGCTGCTGTAGAGTCAGTGTGAACCCTCCTGTAGTCCTGAAGTTGGAGCTGTAGATGTATGATCCAACCTTTGTTTTGGGAAGGGAGTGAGGAGCTCCTTGGAGTCTCACAGTTTCATTTACCTTAGATCTGCTCAGAGGTAATCTTATAATGACCTTGAAGGAACTATCAATTTTCTGGTCTGCAGTGGTCTTTTGTTTACTCAGAGAATATTTGTGGAATAACTACTTCGTTCTGGGCAGTATGGGTAGAGTGGTGAGCAAGACAGGCTTGATTCTTGCACTCATGGATATTAGACATAGTGACAAAGATAGTTGCTGCATCGGTGTGATTAGACTGTATGGTGAGTGGATAAGAGGAGGAAGGTTTGTTGCTAATTAACATAGAGGTCTTTACTCTCATTTATCAATGTATATTGCTATTAAATCCATTATATTTTCCCTGTCATATCATTTTAAAATTATCTGATTTTGTCTACCTTTTATTCAATTTATTAATTTATTTAAGGAATCTTGTATAGTTTGTCGTTGTTGTTTTTGAGACAGAGTCTAGCTCTGTAAGTCCTGGCTGACCTAGTTCTCACTTTGTAGCCTGCCCGTCTCAGGCTAGGATTCTTTTGCCTTTGTCTCCCAAGTTCTGGGATTACAGGTTCGCATCACCACACTGGTCTTCCTGTATGGTCCAAACATGACATCCTCATCATAACCTTTCTTAGTCTCTTTCAGACTTTAGTTTTCTGTTAATTTCAGAGTAAGGTAATCTCAAAGCTAGCTTCAAGCCTTTCTGTTAGTTCTATGTTTTGTAATGTAGAAATTCAAATTTCCTCAGTAAGTTAGCAGGTACCATAAGGAATCACTAGAGTGGTTCCCCAGTTTTGGATGCTCTCTGAATCAGTTGGGGTAAGTTTTTAAACACAAAAAAGTAACAGCAGAATCCTACTCTGTCCATATTAGTGTGGAGTATGACTAAGGCTTCATAATGTTTAAAAAAAAATGTTTTCTAGCTCTTTTAATGCACAGGTAGGTTTGGAAAATGATTGCTCCCTTTAACCACTATTTTTCTTGTTGGAAATTTCCTTTCCTTTTGTCTGCTTGCACTGCTACTTCTGCCTTCAAAGCCTTGCCTCATGCTTCTTGATTGATGAGGGTCTCCCTACAGATACTCTGTATCTAACCGTTCTGTATCTAACCCTCTCTGCCCTGAAGTCACTGTGTTTAACATCCTGAGACACTGCCTTACCCTTTGTTGTGTGTCCTTAAGGTGCTGGTGATTGAGCCCAGTGCTTTGCACATGTTGTGCGAGTGTCCTCAGCCTTGACGTGGACCTGGTCATGGCTCAGTGTCTGCTTTTATGGCTTGAGTGTTTTTTTGTGTGTAATTTTTATCTCCTTAACTGCATTTTAGTATGAGGGATGGCATGTGTGTCATTATAATCCTCAATCCAGTGCTAAGTATATAGGTACATGTAAATATTTTTGACTTGAAATAAAGTACTTAAGAACTTGAAGTATGTTATAAGAAGTATTGTATTGCTTCAGTGACAGATAGGTTGGGGCTACCCATTTTAACAGCAGTAAATATATCAAAAACATTTTGATGCAACAAATTACCTGAAAACTTTTTTTCTATACTCCAATTGTATTCTAAACCCTGGTTTAATCCAGTTAAGCGCCATTGGTTTTTTTTTTTTTTTTTTAAGAAACATATCTACTATTCTGATTACTAGTTAAATGTTAAATTGGTTATTTATAGGGCATCTAAGAGGTATGTACTTAATACTTGTTTGTTTAGAAAAATTCCCAAGCAACAACAAGTCTCAGCACAGGGTTGAAAATGAAAATACCCAGTGTCCAGGAAGGTAATGTAAATGTGCAGCGGCAAACGCATGGAAGTAATTCAGTCTAAGGGGAGATTGTGTATGCTCTGTGTGTGTACACACATACATACATACCCACTAGGCAGAAAATGAGCAGTTCATGCTCGCGGCGTGAGAGTAGAGGAGGAGTAGCCGCCCTGATTTTCTGTTGCTGTAAGTGTAGCTGCTGCTGAGGTCTAGAGTCATGATGTCATGGGAACTGTATGGAGATGAAATGTGCTGTGGTGAGGTAGCACTTACACTCTTGTTTTCTTATATACAACAAGAGCTTCTATGTGACATAGACATGTACATTTTATGTATATAGTATTTTTAGCCATATCAGCCTTTTGAAAAATATCTGTGTATGCATGTTCATGTGAGAATGGGGTGTCCATGTGCTATGGGACCCATGTGGCACTTAGAGGACATGCTCTTCTTATCCTTCACATTCTTTGAGACAGGATCTCTTGTTTACCACCACCCATGCCTGCTGGCTTTCAAGTGTCTGAGGGTTCTCTTATCTGTGCCTCCCATCTCCATCTCCGTGAAGGAGTGTTGAGGCTACAGACATATGCTACCGTGTGTGGCTTTATATCGATCGGTTCTGGGGATTAAATGGAGTTCCTCACATTCACTCGCCACTTACTTTATCCAACAAGTAAGTCACCTCCCCTCTCCCAGCTTCTACTGCTCTGTAAAATACAGAAAGCATCTCTATGTACAGATCAATTATTTAAGGCCAGGCATGGTGGCATTTACTATTAGTTCTTAAATTCCAGCATCCTGGAGACAGAGGCAGGTGAGTTCCTTTGAGTTTGAGGCCAACCTGGTCTATATACTGAGTTCTAGATCAGCCAGGGTTACATAGTGAGATCCTGTCACAAACAAACAAACAAACAAACAAACAAACAAACAAACAAATCTACCCACCCATTGATCAAGAAAAGCACACAAAAACAGTTGCTTAAAGTATAACATTTATTATAAAGATACAGATGCTAATGAAACATTGGTGGCTGCTAAATGTGGATAAGTGAATTATTTTCATGGGCTAATATAACAAAAAGTGATATATTTGGGGATATTTACTTTATAAGGAGTATGTATGTATGCTTGTGTGTTTTGATGTCTGATATGATTTCATCAGGCTCAGCATCTTACTGTTTGGAATAAATATAGTCCAAATATAGTTGCCTACGAGATGGGTACCAATGAGCTTCTTTGCCTGTGTTCTTCCTTTTGGTGTTGTAGGTTCAGTTGATGCTTTATACTTATCTATCCACTGAGTTCATTGGGACGGTCAACATCTATAACACTATTCGGAGAGTTGGAACAGTGCTGCTCATCATGCACACGCTCAAGTACTACTACTGGGCAGTGAATCCTCAGGACCGAAGTGGTATCACCCCCAAAGGATTAGGTATAATTCTGCTCTCTGCATGCTATGTTGTTCACATGGATATATAAAAAAAAAATCAAGATATAAAAGAAACCAACAGTACAATGTGTTTCATTTTAATTTATGTGATTAAGGGTTTTGCCTGCACATATATCTGTGTATTACATATGTGGCTGGTGCCCTCAGAGGCCAGAAGAGGGTATCAGATCCCTTGGAAGTGGAGTAGAAGGTTGTAAGCTACTGTGTCAAATCTGGATCCTCTGATCAAGTGCTCTTAACCTTAGAACCATTTCTACAGCCCCTGGTTGAGAAAAATTTATTAGTTTGTTATAAATTGCTGTTGCCAACCTTGTATTATTGTCGTAGAAGAATGTGACTGTTTTTAAATGAGTTGTTTGATAAGAGAATATGATGAGGCCAGATTCCTCTGAGAAAAACAAATTAGTTGCTTACTGGTATTGGTGCTGAGCTAGCCCCGAGTGAGAATCATTGAAAATGATGCTTTGTGGCGATGGAGGTTTCATAGAAATGGAGGTTTTGTTTATAATAAAGATGCAATGAAATTCTAAAATTTCATTTGCTTTCATAATCAGGGAAGGGAATAGTATTGTAAGGGTAATATTCTCTGAACATGTGGAAAGTTCATGAAAGGTCCAAGTAAAAGTTTCCAAGTTTTGTAAAGCCTAGATCCAACTGGCTTGTGTTGAGAGGAAGCTGATGAGCTGATATAAGTGGTGGTCTCCGGTGCAGCTGGTGCAGGTGTTCAGATGCTCACAGTGCCACACTTGTCTCCACATGGGCTAGCTCTTCCATGTTTTCAGGATGTTTTCAGGAATTCCCTTCCTTGTAGTACTGGCAGCCATTATGCGTTCAGTCCTCCTAACTGTGAAGAGCAGCTCCCTGTAGCAGGTATTTTCAAGTCTCTTCTGGTCTCTGGGTTGCTCTTTGGCTCAGATTGATTCTGTGCTTGCCTCTGTGGCAGTTACTGTGCTGATGGAACACACTTGGAGGTGCCTAACACGTCTGATGTGAGACTGTCTATCCTGTTTGATAGCATTTAAAGACTGTTGCTTCAAGTTAGAAGTAAATGCTCAGGAGCCAGAGAACCATGTCTTTCCACTGTTGTTAAAGGTTTTGACTTCAGTGACTTATAAAAGTAGGTCTTAAACTTTGATGCTATTTCATGCTACTTTACCTTCAGAGTAAGCTCTTCATTCTCTGAGAATAATGCATCACCAGCGATAAAGCTGCAAACACAACTCTTACCGTGTGTTTAAGCCTACAAGCATGTGTCACTTGCAGATCTAGGCCAGAGCTTTCTGATGTAGGTTTCATGGTGGTGTAGGGCTTTCATATACAAGTTGGTTGCTAGTTTCATGTCCTGATCTTCATTTTATAAGTAACTAGTGACTTCAGGAGTCTCACAGGTCCTCTAAGGGAGCTGGACACACTTTGTGGCTCTTGTCTGTTTAGCTTGTTATTTGTCTAGGAATTATCATGTGGAACACATTTTACACAATTTTCTTCCTATTTTAATTGATCTGTTCAAGGTCATGGTGGTCTTGTGCTTTGGTGGTCTGGGCACTAGCTGTAAATAGTGATTAGTGAGGGAAACTGTTGAATTTATGAGGCAAACAGATCTCTAACTTGAGGTCTTGGAACAATAGTTATTTGGTTTCAGAGGTTTTGGACTTTGGAATTAGATTCTTGAGACATGAAAATTGACTTAATGTGAGCCATGTGTGACCAAGGACTTTCCCAAGTACTGGAGATGTCAGAGGTAGTCAGCAGAATGTTTCTCTTGTTCATTAATAGTCTTGTCTGGTAAAGAATTCTTTCTGTAAGCGCTTAAAAGGGAAAATTGTAGAAAAAGTTGTTTCATAGCCAATCCACATAATAACATTTTACCGCCCAAAGATTAGATTTTTCTTTAATTTTTATGTTTTTGGTAAATTTCTGTTATCTTAGTAATAAGCGCTACAGAACAAAATATAATACTATTATCAAGTATAATTTTTATCACCATATACTTGTTTTTAAAATTCTTTCACCCCTTTGAAGTGTGAACTTTTAAAAAACTATTTGCCAACATTTTATATGTATACCATGTATTGTAATCATACTCACTCGCCGTCAGCATCTCTTTTTCCCTCCATCCCTGCTGACCTGGCTCTTCCTAGCCAGTCCCTATCCTGCTCTCAAGCCTTATGTATGCAGGAATCCAAAGGCCGTGTCAGGCGATAGATTCTATTTTGTGTTTTTGAAGTGTTGCATATACAGTTTAATATGAGAACGAATGCTTGTCTTTCAACAGGCAGAAAAGAGGAAGTCACTCTGTAGAAGATTGTCGTGTGTGTGTGTGTGTGTGTGTGTGTGTGTGTGTGTGTGTTTTGAGATAGGGTCTCACCATGCAACTTTTGGTAGCCTGTTGACCAGCTGGCTTCAAACTCAGAGATCCTGCTTCTGTTTCTGAGTGCTGAGTTTAAAAGATTGTGTCTTAGTGCTCAGCTCTATGCTTCTCTTACGCAAATGGAAAAGCTCTTGAAATGAAAACTTTGTATCTTAGTTAGCTTTGAGATCCTTGAAATACTAATTGTGTATGTCTTTAAAGATGGACCAAGACCCAATCAGAAAGAAATACTTTCTCTGCGAGCATTCTTACTGATGTTCATTAAGCAGTTAGTGATGAAGGTAAGTTTGTTTCTTCCCCTACCCCATGCATGTTATACCTGATAATTTTATATAAAATATGGTCTCTGCTTGCTTATTCTTTGCCAGTAAAATAAGACAGAAACTTTGAAAAAGAAAAGAAAAGAAAAAAAAAAAAACCCAAAAAAACCCACCCCAAATCCCCAACCAACCAATCAAAAAAAGACAGAAACTGTTGTGAGATTTTTTTTTTTAATACTCTGTTTTTCATTCTTGTTACTCTTGGGTATATATAAATTACTGCAAAATTGGAGTTTGGAAATTTAAATACATATTATATAAATTTCCACGAGAATTCAAGAGTATTTGTCTTTTCATTTGGCAAACATTTAGATTCCCTGTTTAACACTAGGTTCTGTTCTTGCCCATGTGCTACAGTAGTAGCCAACAAGGCACCTAACCAGGCTTTCATTTGCAGGGTCCTGGTATCTGGCATTAAGTCTTGGAGAAACAGAATTTTTGTATAAATATACCACAAAGTTTTATCATAAGCCTTTAGAAATTATCAGTTTTTATGCTTTTTTAATATAAGTAAAATTATTTTATTTTATTTTTTTATTTTTGGTTTTTCCGTGTAGCCCTGGCTGTCCTGGAACTCACTCTGTAGACCAGGCTGGCCTCGAACTCAGAAATCCTCCTGCCTCTGCCTCCCAAGTGCTGGGATTAAAGGCATGCACCACCACTGCCTGGCAAAATTTATTATTTTTAAAAAGAATATTTTGATTTTAGAAATACCACTTTGGATTTAATTAATTTATTCACTTTACAGCTCAATATCCAGCCCCCTCTCCTCCCAGCCCCCCTTTCGAACAACTCCTTCTCCATTTCTCCACCCTTCTTCCCCAGCTATATGAGATTTTATCTTAAAAGAGACAAAAGAAAAGAATAAAATATTGTGTCTGTACTTTAGTGTTTTTGTTTGTTTGTTTTTTTGCCAATATCCTTTTTTTTTCCTTTCCTTTCTCTTTTCTTTTTCTCTTTTAAGACAGTCTCATATAGTCTAGGCTGGGCTTGAACTCACTGTGTAGTTTCAGGATGGTTTGAATTACTGATTCTCCTGCTTTGCATCCTAGGTGCTAGGATTACTGGCTCATGCAGATTTTCCTTTCATCTTATTCCGTGTTCTTTAAGCTGTGGCACCCATTAGCTGTCACATTAGGTTTGGCAAGAGACCTGCCCTTTGATTTCTGTATAGTCTTCATATTGTATGTCCTTTGTGCTTCCTCAAAATTTTATTTTAAATTTAGATTTTTGTGTTATTTTTAGATTTCTAGCAGCTGATGTACTTGACTAAATGTATGTATGGTTTCTGATCTTAAAAGTGATTTTTATGTGAAAGGCTAAGGTATATGTATTATGTTTCTGAAGGACTCTGGAGTGAAGGAAGATGAGCTACAGGCCATTCTTAACTACCTGCTGACTATGCATGAGGTAATAATTGAATGTCTGATTTGTGGATTTCAGTTTTTTAATCTGCATTAGGAATTTTTAAAAAAAGTAAAAGCATCAAGGAAATTCTTACTAATTGTATCACTGTTGTGGAGTGTAAATGTCTATTTAATGCTAATGAATCCTCATTTTAATGTAACAGTATGTCCCTGTTTCTTGAAAGATTTTCAGAAGTTGCTAAAACTAGATTTTATTTAGTTTATAAAGTACACTAAAGCAAACTGCTATGAACTAGTATAACAATGAGAAAAGGAGACTAGAAAGTCGCTAAAAATGATTGGATTTAAATCCATAACATTTCTCTCTTATTAATTTTTGTATGCATATTTTTACATTGCATATTTTGTTAAACCAGTCACATTTGTAATAGTTTAAAATTACTTACTTGGAAATTAAATGGGAAAAAAATTAAATGGGTTCAGATAATTTTTATCTTTAAACTATTATCTATCATCTATCTATCTATGTGTATATATGTTTTGCTGACATGTATATCTATGATTTGTGTGTGCCTATGAAGGCCACAAGAGCATAAGATCCCTGTGAGGTGCTAGTTGTGAGTCGACTACAAAACCGTTGAGTTATGTCAGCTGCACGTGTCCGTAGAGCATGCTGCAGCCATCTTGTTTTACACTGTAACATGAAAGCCATTTTACGTCTCTGGTTAAAAAATCTCTGGCTACTTTTGGTATGTACTTTGAACTGTATATTTAAAGTGTAATTGTAAGTGAATATTTTACTTATAATTAAAATGTTAAAAGAACACTATTATTTTCAAAACTGGTATATTGTAGATTTGGTTCCTTGTTTATTTAAAGTTGATTTTTCCTCATTTTACTTTTAATTTTCTAAAATAACTCTAGGACGACAATCTAATGGATGTCCTACAGCTGCTTGTTGCGTTGATGGCGGAGCATCCTAACTCCATGATTCCGGCTTTTGACCAAAGGAATGGGCTGCGGTAAGAGTCAACATTTGGAGAGTTCTAGTTATATTTAATATAGAGCATTACTTTGGAAATACTAGATTCTTAAGTATGAGATATTATTTGATTCTAGGTTTATAGAAGGAAATAATTTAAGATTTTATTAAAATTGAGATTATTTCATGATTTTTTTTGTGAATGAGTCTTAAGTTCTGTTCTTTATGAATATATTATTTATTATTATTATTATTATTATTATTAATTTAAAATTATCTTTAATCTTTTTTTACAGTCCAGTTGTTATTCCCCACCTGGTCCACCCTCTGACAGTTCCTCATCCCACCCACCGTCCCCTGTCTCTATGAACCTGTCCCTCCCACAACTCCCAACCCCTACCCCGCCAGGTCTTCCTCACTGCCTGGGGCCTTAAGTCTCTTGAGGGTTAGGTGCTTCTCTCACTGAGGCCAGACCAGGCAGTTCTCTGCTGTCTATATGACAGGGACCTCGGACCAGCTAGTGCATGCTGCCTGGTTGGTGGCTCAGTGTCTGAGAGATCTCAGGGGTCCAGGATAGTTGAGACTGCTGGTCTTCCTATGGAATCACCCTCCTCCTCAGCTTCTTCCAGCCTTTCCCTAATTCAACCACAGAGGTCCCTGGCTTCTGTCCATTGGTTGAGCATAAGTATCTGCATCTGACTCAGCTGCTTGTTGGGCCGCTCAGAGGACAGCCATGAGAGGCTCCTGTCTAAAACACACCATAGCATCAGTAATAGTGTCAGGTATTGGATCCTACCCTTGAGCTGGATCCCAATTTGGGCCTGTAACTGCACTTCCTTTCCCTCAGTCTCTTCTACATTTTTGTCCCTGCTGTTCTTTCATAAAGGAACAATTCTGCATCAGAGTTTTTGACTGTGGGATGGCAACTCCATCCCTCCACTTGATGCCCTGTCTTCTACTGGAGGTGGGCTCTACAAGTTCCCTCTCCCTACTGTAGGGCATTTCATCTAAGGTCCCTCCCTTTGAGTCCTGAGAGTCTCTCACCTCCCAGGGCTCTGGTACATTCTGGAGGGCCCCCCACCTCCGGTCTCCCAAGGTTGCCTGTTTCTGTCCTTTCTGCTGGCCCTCAGGGCTCCAGTCCTGTTCCCCTTTCCCCCTCCCTGTCCCCTCTCACACCCTTGTATGAATATATATTGTTAATTGCAGAAGTTTACCTAGAAAGATGGTGCCTTTTTTTTTTTTTAAATTCTTTAGATAGGGTAGATTAGACTGATCTTAAATTCATTGTGGTCCTTCTGCCCTTGTCTCTTGGGTGCTGGAATTAAAGGTATGTTCCATCAGTTTGGCCCTATCTTAATTTTTAAGTAATCATAAAATTGTAGTTTTTGTCTTTGTTATAAATATTAATATAGAAAAGAATACTATAATAAACAATTTAAATTTTACTTTGACTATTTATTCATACTTTATTCATATATTGGAATGCCTTCAGAGTTCTTTTAAGATTAAATTAATATTAGTTTTAAGAATGTATTGTAGGGCTGGTGAGATGGCTCAGTGGGTAAGAGCACCCGACAGCTCTTCCGAAGGTCCAGAGTTCAAATCCCAGCAACCACATGGTGGCTCACAACCATCCATAACGAAATCTGACTCCCTCTTCTGGAGTGTCTGAAGACAGCGACAGTGTACTTACATATAATAAATAAATAAATAAAATCTTTAAAAAAAAAAAAAAAGAGCACTGGCTGCTCTTCCAGAGGTCCTGAGTTCAATCCCAACAACCACATGGTGGCTCACAGCCATCTGTAATGAGATCTGATGCCCACTTCTGGTGTCTGAAGACAGCTACATTGTACTCACATATATAAAATAAATAAATAAATTTAAAAAAAAAAAAAAAAAAGAATGTATTGTAAAATTTATCTTTTTAGTTGTGGTTTTAAGTCTATTTTACATTTGGAATTATTTAATTAATAAAACATTTTTATTAAATTTTTTCTTGTTTCATTATATATTTTATTATTTAAATGTCTGACATTTTTGTGCTTGTATAAAATTCATTTTAATTACTCTCATCTCCCATTCCTTTGTCTACCCTAAAAAATTCTGTTTCTACATTCATATCTTTTTGTTTTGTTTTGAAACTTACTGGGCCATCTCTGTAACCATAGGTGTGCAACTATGTATTGGATTTTGGTTGGGTTCACAATTGGGTATAACCTGAAGAGAGTGACTATCTCTCTCCCAGAACTTTTCAGTAGCCAGTAGTTTAGCAGGGAGGGTTGGGGCCCCATAAGCCCTTACCCATCCATAACTGATTGTTGACAGTGTCTTGTAGGGGCCTAGGCCTGTAAAGGAACCTGATGTGGTGGTTTCAAGATTGCAGTATCAGTGTCAGACCCAGAAGAAGGCATTTTCTAACCCTTCTTCCTGTCTTCCAACTGTGAAGGTTTTTCTGCCCTCTTCTGTAATGTTCCCTGAAACTTTTGAGTGTGTGATGTAAACATCTTGTGTATATTCTAAGTCACTTATTCTCAGCATCCTGGGCAGCCATGAGTCATTGCATTTACAACCATTCACTGCAAAGAGAGGCACTGTCTATTGGTATGAGCATAGGTATTTCAAGGGCAGTTTGACGCTATGTCAACTTAAGTATTAAGTTCCCCACTAGGGCCTATGGCTTTCTTAGCCATATATCTCTAGTTTAGTTTACAGTCCATGTGGGTTTCTTCCTATGTAGCCCAAACTACATGGTAATCCTCGGCCTCAGCTTCCTAAGTACTGGGGTTGTAGGCATGAGCCACCACACTTAATAATCAATTAATTTAAAAAAAACTAAAATGTATTACTTATATGTCTTGTCTGATGATCACGTATTACTGGTCCATTCCATTGTTTCTCATGGTGATAATAATTATTCTTAAGTTTAAACAGTGTTTTCAGCCAGGTTTATACAGCAGATTAGCATACATGAATGTGCCTTGAGAACTACGTGGGTGTTTTGGAATGTTTAGTAAATTCTGATTTGTTTTCACTAAAAGGAACTATAGACTGAAATAAGTGAATTTTAGATGTCAGAAATGTATATAGTAAATTTACTTATATGTTACTTGAAATAAGTTTGTGATGATGTTAACCTTGAAAATTGTAATTTTTATTTCTCCAGTGTTATCTATAAACTTCTGGCATCGAAGAGCGAAGGAATCCGAGTGCAGGCACTCAAGGCACTGGGATACTTTTTAAAGCATCTGGCGCCAAAGTGAGTGCTCATGAGGTCTAAAGTCATCTGCTGGCTATTATTTACTTAAGCTTTGGAGTCATGTTTCTGCTTTGTTGGTCCTTTAGTTACTTTTGTGGTGGTGGTGCTAATTACTTAGTTTAATTCATTATTCGCCTTATGAGCTTAATGCCATTATTGCACATTTTAAAGATAAAACCGGACAAGATAATTCCAATTCTGATATGAAAATTACTTAAATTACTAATGTGTTGGGTTTTTATGAGAATTTTTGTGAATGTGTGGAAGGCTTAATTTTGGTGAACTGAATCACCCTGTGTATACCTGTGTCATTTGCCTTGATCTAGTGATCTAGATGTAACAGCCGTCACATTCTATCTGTTGCTACTTCACAGTTTATTACAGAACTTTAGAGTTTGGAGGCAGAACAAACTGGTTGTGGTAAACGGAAGTCTTCCTGACCCCAGGTGCCACCTGCATGTGAAGTTTGTTATATCACAGACACATTATTTTCATACCTGTGACCGATTTCATTGTAGAAAGGCAATGGTGAGATGTGACAGAGACCAAATGGTTCACAAGATCTTAAGTATTTACTATATAGAAAAAAGTTTGCTGACCACAGAGTAGAATTAAAGTACATGATTTGTAGTTTGAAAGTTTATGACTGGACTGTTAATTTTAATGCACATATTTCTAGAGTGTTCAGTTTCTTAAATTATGTACATTTCTTTTTTTCTCTCTCCACATTGTGATTCCGATTCATCTATGTGCCTTAGATAACTGTCCCGAGTAGTGCGTAGCCCAGTGCTGGCAGATAGTTTGGGCTACATAGGAAGAAACCCACATGGACTGTAAACTAAACTAGAGATATATGGCTAAGAAAGCCATAGACCCTAGTGGGGAACTTAATACCTGATAATGCTCTGAAGAATTTAGTTCAGGTTTCGCTCTGCTGTTACATAGCCCATCTTGAGCTTTAGCTATTGCTTATATTGTGGTTAGCTTTGAAAGTTCTGGGTTGAAAACTGTGATAGTAATTGAGTTGGAATTTATAATCACACAGAAAAAAAACCAAACCAAACTAAACTAACCAACCAACCAACCAACCAACTAACCAAACAAATAAAAAATACACTTGTGTTCCCTTTATGTAGTTGTGAACCCCACAACTATATCTTGTGATTTCTTTGGTGTTATTTTAGGAGAAAAGCTGAAGTCATGCTTGGGCATGGATTGTTCTCGCTGCTAGCTGAGAGACTTATGCTTCAGACAAATCTAATCACAATGACCATGTATAATGTTCTGTTTGAGGTAAGAATGAAGTTAAGGTATATGTAGTATTATGGTGTATATTTAGGTGACTGTATAACGGCTGGTAGTTAAGTAAAATGAGATCATGTCTTTTAAAATGTACCACTTTTAAATTATTTACATAAAGGTAATATGGCTGCATTTTAGAAGTTTATTAATTATGAATTACTAAGTAATCTTGTTATCCTTATTTTGTGTTTATTCATTGTGTTGACTTTGGTATTCATTTTCTAATGATATTATCATTTTATAATGAAGTAGAAGTAAAAATATCATTATGGTATTAAAGGCATTTATGTGTTTGGACAACTTAGCATTGAAATTATAGGTTTATATTATAAGTTTCATTTTTGAGACAGCATCTTGTTCTGAAGCTCAGGCTGTTTCAGGTCTAGCTCTGTCTGTCTTCAGGGCTGGCTGTCCAGTCTTGGCAGTCCTCTTGCCTCAGTGTCCCTAGAGCTGGGACTACAGGCGAGGCCCACACCCAGCTGCACTCACTGAGCTTTGCTTAGGACTGTGCTGCGACTTCCTCTGTAGCGACTCATCCATGTCTTGTGCTAATGTAGCTTGTTGTTTACTTTTGCAGATTCTTATAGAACAGATCTGTACTCAGGTGATCCACAAACAGCATCCAGATCCCGATTCTACAGTAAAAATACAAAACCCTCGTATGTATCTCACACTCTTTAAAATTACTCTTTTCTACTCTACAGATAAGTCTATGAAAACCCGAAAGTTAATATGGAAGCAAGTAAACCTTTTGTAGCAGAATCGTTTACTTAGGTTTTTATTGCATGTTACACCAGTTGGTGTCGTTACTTGGCTTATGTGAAAGGTTTAAATTTTATGCATATGATCTTGGTTTAGTTTTTTAGAGAAGTTTTTATTATATTATTTAGTGAAGTTAGGCTGAATTACTTAAACAGTGGTGAACAGGTTTTATTTTAAATTGCTGCCAATATAGGAATGCCAAGTTTGATATGGGACACAGTCTTATTTAACTTAGAATTCTTATATACTAAATCTTATTTTTAAGATCATGTCATCAGAGTAAAGGATTTTCAGAATTGCAAGTACTTTTTGTGTGGGGAGGAGTTCTAGTTACCCGCTGTGCTGCTTCTGTGTGTAGTGTGCCACATCATAGCTTTTTTTTTTTTTAAAAGAACTTTAAAAAATTTTTATATTCTATATTATTGATTGTTTGACTGGTTGAGATGGGTTCTCTGTAGTCCTGGCTGTCGTGGAACTAGCTTTGTAGACCAGGCTGCCCCTCAGAAATCTCCCTGCCTCTGCCTCCTGAATGCTGGAATTGAAGGCGTGCACCATTACCACCCAGCCATTGTATCAGTTTTAAAAGCAGGCAACTTCCAAGTTCAGTTTCCTCTGCTTTCCAAGACATATGATGCCATTCATTGTTCAGAGCGAAAAGGGAAAAACTTAAATGTAAAAATTTTAGAGTATTTTATCAACTTAGAACATGCTGCTCTAACATAGTAGCTGAGACTGGATAGTTGAAAAGAATAGAATTTGCCTTTTTCCAATTTTTTTTTTTTTTGCTCAAAAGTCCAGGCCAAAGATTTCTCTATTTGTTCTGGTGAGGGCTGCTCTGCCCACTGAGGAAAATAGAACAAGAACAAGCAAGCTGAAAGCTGCCCTGGAGCCCTAAAAATATGGTCTTCCTCTCATTAGTTGGAGAGAACCCAAGGCTTGATGACTTTTAATGTCCCACCTCTTAACCTTGTCACGTCGCAGGCTGCACCTGCACTTTGGAGAGGACACACTCTACTCATACCGTTTGACCTTTTAGTATCTAACCACTGTTTCAGGCAAGGCAGTGGTATATACTGTGTGTTTGAGTCACAGCTCACTTGGGCCTGGAGAGAGAAGAACACTGACTCTTCTCTCAGAGGGCCCAACTTTGAAGACGATACACAGTGTCTACATTCTGCCATGGCATCCTTCAGCATGCTTGAATGTGTTTTTATTTTTTTTTATAGTTTTAAAATTTTATTTCATAAAGGAAAGGCTGTCTATATGCAATACATTTTATTTTAGAATAAGAATTTATCTTTTCTCCTTAAGATTTTGAATATGGTGGGAATTTTTGTTTTATGCTCAGTTTTACTCTTTGGCAGAGACTAAACATTTTGTTAATTTATAACTTGAGTGTATTGTTTGGACTGTGTAAATGGTAACTGGCTGGGTGTAGCTCAGGCACCTGCTTCACCATGTCAAGGTCATTTGTTGGAGGGGAGACAATCAGCTTGACATTAAGTCATTGTCCTGTTGAACAAATATTGGCTCCTTTCTATAAACTTACAACTTCTCTAAAATAAGTGTTAAGTCAGCATGTTTCCCCAAGTTTTACAAGATGTTTTTAGTAGACATTTATAAAGGAAAGCTCAAGAAATCATTTATATTAATCTACCTTCATGAATTTTTTTGTTGTGTTTGGTTTTTACTTATTTATGAACTGTCTTACAGAGATACTAAAAGTAATTGCGACCCTACTTCGAAATTCTCCCCAGTGCCCAGAGAGCATGGAGGTTCGCCGAGCATTTCTTTCTGACATGATTAAACTTTTTAATAACAGTAGAGAAAACAGGAGGTAAGCTGGAACAGAAAGCAGCTATTTACAGTATTCATGTCGACTTTTGGGTGATTCCAGTTTGTCTTAGAAAAATTCCTCTTTATAAGTGTGAGGAAATAACACACAAGAGCTAGAATTTTTATTACCACATTGTTAAAACTGCTTTGGATGTATTATAGATAACTATGGCTTGGGTCCAGCCCCCAGCCCCACATTGGGAATAGGGTTTCACACAAGCCCTACCTGTCCTTCTGTAGAACAGGCTGGCCTGGAACTTATAGACCAACCTGCCTTTGTCTTGTGAGTGCTGGGATTGAAGGCATGTACTAACAAGCCTGGCCTGGTTTGTCCCTCTTCCCCACCTCCCCCATCTTTCTTTTTACAGACAATTAGTCTGTAGAATTCTCTGGTGATTTTATATTTTGTAGTAATTCAATATTTTTTAAAAAATATTTTCAGGAGCTTGCTGCAGTGCTCTGTGTGGCAAGAATGGATGCTTTCTCTCTGCTATTTTAATCCTAAGAATTCAGATGAGCAAAAGATAACAGAGATGGTGTACGCCATATTCAGAATTCTGCTTTACCATGCAGTCAAATACGAGTGGGGTGGCTGGCGAGTGTGGGTAGACACCTTATCCATCACACATTCAAAGGTAAGCTGCCTTATGAAAGTGTATGATGTTTTAAGTAACTGTAATTTTGAATTTTACTCATGTAAAATATTAATATGCTTGAAATAAAGGAAAAAGGCAAGTTATTTTCTGAAAATAAATGAAGTAAAACCAAAGGCATTAATAAAAATATTCCTTACTTATATAGATCTGAAACAATTATTTTCCAGTGTAAGTATTATATGTGTTTAAGTAAAATTGAACATCATGGAATAATATATAGAAATTTAGATATTTATGTATGCCTTACTCAGATTCTTTTTTTCTGAATTTTTATTGTTGTTAGGAAGTTTTGAACACAAGGTGGCGCACCATGTTCAAAGATGGGAGGTTTTTGTTTTTGTTTTTTGTTTCCCTCTTGTAAATAATATAAAGTTGAATAAAAAGAAAAGTTCTGGCTCATATTTGCACTTTGCTTAGTCAAAATCAGGTAAAAAAAATTGGTTTCAAAGAAAATCTCACCTATTTTCCTGTTTTTAACTCAGTGTGTATGTGACCCAGGATGGCCATGAGCTTAGTAATCTTGTCAGTAGTGACCTGGGGCTTGTGAGCCTCCTGCCCCTACCTTCTAAGGTTGAGCGGTCGGCTTCTTCACTTTCACTTCTTCCAGCCTGTTCTTTGCTTTTTTAGCTTAAAAATTTATAATGAAATATTAGAGACACTGAAAGATACAAAGAACAAGGGGCCTAATACTTAGCATTTATGAAATTAAATACCCGTTCTCAAATGTTTTGTCTGTATCCTTCATAGCTCCTACTCCCATTCCCTACTAACATACTTCAATGTTACTATTTATGTATCTTCTTTATACTCTTAGTGAAGTATATACCATATATAGTTTTTTTTGTTTAGCTAGCTCAAGTTATTGAGCCTAGTGCAGTCTATATGCTAGGCATTCTCTCTTGGGTCTTACTGTCAAACCTTTACATCTCTTTTTTTTTTTTTTTTTTTTTTTTTTCCATTTTTTATTAGGTATTTAGCTCATTTACATTTCCAATGCTATACCAAAAGTCCCCCTTACCCACCCACCCCCACTCCCCTACCCACCCACTCCCCCCCTTTGGCCCTGGTGTTCCCCTGTACCGGGGCACACAAAGTCTGCGTGTCCAATGGGCCTCTCTTTCCAGTGATGGCCGACTAGGCCATCTTTTGATACATATGCAGCTAGAGTCAAGAGCTCAGGGGTACTGGTTAGTTCATAATGTTGTTCCACCTATAGGGTTGAAGATCCCTTTAGCTCCTTGGGTACTTTCTCTAGCTCCTCCATTGGGAGCCCTGTGATCCATCCATTAGCTGACTGTGAGCATCCACTTCTGTGTTTGCTAGGCCCCGGCATAGTCTCACAAGAGACAGCTACATCTGGGTCCTTTCGATAAAATCTTGCTAGTATATGCAATGGTGTCAGCGTTTGGATGCTGATTATGGGGTGGATCCCTGGATATGGCAGTCTCTACATGGACCATCCTTTCATCTCAGCTCCAAACTTTGTTTCTGTAACTCCTTCCATGGGTGTTTTGTTCCCACTTCTAAGGAGGGGAATAGTGTCCACACTTCAGTCTTCATTTTTCTTGAGTTTCATGTGTTTAGGAAATTGTATCTTATATCGTGGGTATCCTAGGTTTTGGGCTAGTATCCACTTATCAGTGAGTACATATTGTGTGAGTTCCTTTGTGATTGTGTTACCTCACTCAGGATGATGCTCTCCAGGTCCATCCATTTGGCTAGGAATTTCATAAATTCATTCTTTTTAATAGCTGAGTAGTACTCCATTGTGTAGATGTACCACATTTTCTGTATCCATTCCTCTGTTGAGGGGCATCTGGGTTCTTTCCAGTTTCTGGCTATTATAAATAAGGCTGCTATGAACATAGTGGAGCATGTGTCCTTCTTACCAGTTGGGGCTTCTTCTGGATATATGCCCAGGAGAGGTATTGCTGGATCCTCCGGTAGTACTATGTCCAATTTTCTGAGGAACCGCCAGACTGATTTCCAGAGTGGTTGTACAAGCCTGCAATTCCACCAACAATGGAGGAGTGTTCCTCTTTCTCCACATCCTTGCCAGCATCTGCTGTCACCTGAATTTTTGATCTTAGCCATTCTCACTGGTGTGAGGTAGAATCTCAGGGTTGTTTTGATTTGCATTTCCCTGATGATTAAGGATGTTGAACATTTTTTCAGGTGCTTCTCTGCCATTCGGTATTCCTCAGGTGAGAATTCTTTGTTCAGTTCTGAGCCCCATTTTTTAAGGGGGTTATTTGATTTTCTGAGGTCCACCTTCTTGAGTTCTTTATATATGTTGGATATTAGTCCCCTATCTGATTTAGGATAGGTAAAGATCCTTTCCCAGTCTGTTGGTGGTCTTTTTGTCTTATAGACAGTGTCTTTTGCCTTGCAGAAACTTTGGAGTTTCATTAGGTCCCATTTGTCAATTCTCGATCTTACAGCACAAGCCATTGCTGTTCTGTTCAGGAATTTTTCCCCTGTGCCCATATCTTCAAGGCTTTTCCCCACTTTCTCCTCTATAAGTTTCAGTGTCTCTGGTTTTATGTGAAGTTCCTTGATCCACTTAGATTTGACCTTAGTACAAGGAGATAAGTATGGATCGATTCGCATTCTTCTACATGATAACAACCAGTTGTGCCAGCACCAATTGTTGAAAATGCTGTCTTTCTTCCACTGGATGGTTTTGGCTCCCTTGTCGAAGATCAAGTGACCATAGGTGTGTGGGTTCATTTCTGGGTCTTCAATTCTATTCCATTGGTCCACTTGTCTGTCTCTATACCAGTACCATGCAGTTTTTATCACAATTGCTCTGTAGTAAAGCTTTAGGTCAGGCATGGTGATTCCACCAGAGGTTCTTTTATCCTTGAGAAGAGTTTTTGCTATCCTCGGTTTTTTGTTATTCCAGATGAATTTGCAAATTGCTCCTTCTAATTCGTTGAAGAATTGAGTTGGAATTTTAATGGGGATTGCATTGAATCTGTAGATTGCTTTTGGCAAGATAGCCATTTTTACAATGTTGGTCCTGCCAATCCATGAGCATGGGAGATCTTTCCATCTTCTGAGATCTTCTTTAATTTCTTTCTTCAGGGACTTGAAGTTTTTATCATACAGATCTTTCACTTCCTTCGTTAGAGTCACGCCGAGATATTTTATATTATTTGTGGCTATTGAGAAGGGTGTTGTTTCCCTAATTTCTTTCTCAGCCTGTTTATTCTTTGTGTAGAGAAAGGCCATTGACTTGTTTGAGTTAATTTTATATCCAGCTACTTCACCGAAGCTGTTTATCAGGTTTAGGAGTTCTCTGGTGGAATTTTTAGGGTCACTTATATATACTATCATATCATCTGCAAAAAGTGATATTTTGACTTCCTCTTTTCCAATTTGTATCCCCTTGATCTCCTTTTGTTGTCGAATTGCTCTGGCTAATACTTCAAGTACTATGTTGAAAAGGTAGGGAGAAAGTGGGCAGCCTTGTCTAGTCCCTGATTTTAGTGGGATTGCTTCCAGCTTCTCTCCATTTACTTTGATGTTGGCTACTGGTTTGCTGTAGATTGCTTTTATCATGTTTAGGTATTGGCCTTGAATTCCTGATCTTTCCAGAACTTTTATCATGAATGGGTGTTGGATCTTGTCAAATGCTTTTTCTGCATCTAACGAGATGATCATGTGGTTTTTGTCTTTGAGTTTGTTTATATAATGGATTACATTGATGGATTTTCGTATATTAAACCATCCCTGCATCCCTGGAATAAAACCTACTTGGTCAGGATGGATGATTGCTTTAATGTGTTCTTGGATTCGGTTAGCGAGAATTTTATTAAGGATTTTTGCATCGATGTTCATAAGAGAAATTGGTCTGAAGTTCTCTATCTTTGTTGGATCTTTCTGTGGTTTAGGTATCAGAGTAATAGTGGCTTCATAAAATGAGTTGGGTAGAATACCTTCTACTTCTATCTTGTGAAAAAGTTTGTGCAGAACTGGAGTTAGATCTTCTTTGAAGGTCTGATAGAACTCTGCACTAAACCCGTCTGGTCCTGGGCTTTTTTTGGCTGGGAGACTATTAATAACTGCTTCTATTTCTTTAGGGGATATGGGACTGTTTAGAAGGTCAACTTGATCCTGATTCAACTTTGGTACCTGGTATCTGTCCAGAAATTTGTCCATTTCGTCCAGGTTTTCCAGTTTTGTTGAGTATAGCCTTTTGTAGAAGGATCTGATGGTGTTTTAGATTTCTTCAGGATCTGTTGTTATGTCTCCCTTTTCATTTCTGATTTTGTTAATTAGGATTTTGTCCCTGTGCCCTTTAGTGAGTCTAGCTAAGGGTTTATCTATCTTGTTGATTTTCTCAAAGAACCAACTCCTCGTTTGGTTAATTCTTTGAATAGTTCTTCTTGTTTCCACTTGGTTGATTTCACCCCTGAGTTTGATTATTTCCTGCCGTCTACTCCTCTTGGGTGAATTTGCTTCCTTTTTTTCTAGAGCTTTTAGATGTGTTGTCAAGCTGCTAGTATGTGCTCTCTCCCGTTTTTTCTTGAAGGCACTCATAGCTATGAGTTTCCCTCTTAGAAATGCTTTCATTGTGTCCCAAAGGTTTGGGTACGTTGTGGCTTCATTTTCATTAAACTCTAAAAAGTCTTTAATTTCTTTCTTTATTCCTTCCTTGACCAAGGTATCATTGAGAAGAGTGTTGTTCAGTTTCCATGTGAATGTTGGCTTTCTGTTATTTATTTTGTTATTGAAGATCAGCCTTAGTGCATGGTGATCTGATAGGATACATGGGACAATTTCAATATTTTTGAATCTGTTGAGGCCTGATTTGTGACCTATTATGTGGTCAATTTTGGAGAAGGTACCATGAGGTGCTGAGAAGAAGGTATATCCTTTTGTTTTAGGGAAAAATGTTCTGTAGATATCTGTCAGATCCATTTGTTTCATCACTTCTGTTAGTTTCAGTGTGTCCCTGTTTAGTTTCTGTTTCCATGATCTGTCCATTGGTGAAAGTGGTGTGTTGAAGTCTCCCACTATTATTGTGTGAGGCGCAATGTGTGCTTTGAGCTTTACTAAAGTTTCTTTAGTGAATGTGGCTGCTCTTGTATTTGGAGCATAGATATTCAGAATTGAGAGTTCCTCTTGGAGGATTTTACCTTTGATGAGAATGAAGTGTCCCTCCTTGTCTTTTTTGATGACTTTGGGTTGGAAGTCAATCTTATCAGATATTAGGATGGCTACTCCTGCTTGTTTCTTCATACCATTTGCTTGGAAAATTGTTTTCCAGCCTTTCATTCTGAGGTAGTGTCTATCTTTTTCTCTGAGATGAGTTTCCTGTAAGCAGCAAAATGTTGGGTCTTGTTTGTGTAGCCAGTTTGTTAGTCTATGTCTTTTTATTGGCGAGTTGAGACCATTGATGTTAAGAGATATTAAGGAAAAGTAATTGTTGCTTCCTGTTATTTTAGTTGTTAAAGGTGGCATTCTGTTCTTGTGGCTGTCTTCTTTTAGGTTTGTTGAGGGATTACCTTCTTGTTTTTTCTAGGGCGTTGTTCCCGTTCTTGTATTGTTTTTTTTCTGTTATTATCCTTTGAAGGGCTGGATTCGTGGAGAGATAATGCGTGAATTTGGTTTTGTCGTGGAATACTTTGGTTTCTCCCTCTATGATAATTGAGAGTTTGGCTGGGTATAGTAGCCTGGGCTGCAGTTTGTGTTCTCTTAGTGTCTGTATAACATCTGTCCAGGCTCTTCTGGCTTTCATAGTCTCTGGTGAAAAATCTGGTGTAATTCTGATAGGCTTGCCTTTATATGTTACTTGACCTTTTTCCCTTACTGCTTTTAGTATTCTATCTTTATTTAGTGCATTTGATGTTCTGATTATTATGTGTCGGGAGGAATGTCTTTTCTGGTCCAGTCTATTTGGAGTTCTGTAGGCTTCTTGTATGTTCATATGCATCTCATTCTTTAGATTTGGGAAGTTTTCTTCAATAATTTTGTTGAAGATGTTTGCTGGACCTTTGAGTTGAAAATCTTCATTCTCATCCACTCCTATTATCCGTACGTTTGGTCTTCTTATTGTGTCCTGGATTTCCTGGATATTTTGAGTTAGGATCTTTTTGCATTTTCCATTTTCTTTGATTGTTGTGCCGATGTTCTCTATGGAATCTTCTGCACCTGAGATTCTCTCTTCCATCTCTTGTATTCTGTTGCTGATGCTCAAATCTATGGTTCCAGATTTCTTTCCTAGGGTTTCTATCTCTAGAGTTGCCTCGCTTTGAGTTTTCTTTATTGTGTCTACTTCCCTTTTTAGGTCTAGTATGGTTTTGTTCATTTCCATCACCTGTTTGTATGTTTTTTCCTCTTTTTCTGTAAGGACTTCTACCTGTTTGATTGTGTTTTCCTGTTTTTCTTTAAGGACTTGTAACTCTTTAGCAGTGTTCTCCTGTATTTCTTTAAGTGATTTATTAAAGTCCTTCTTGATGTCCTCTACCATCATCATGAGATATGCTTTTAAATCTAGGTCTAGGTTCTCAGGTGTGTTGGGGTTCCCTGGACTGGGCGAAGTGGGTGTGCTGGGTTCTGGTGATGGTGAGTGGTCTTGGTTCCTGTTAGTAAGATTCCTCCGTTTACCTTTCGCCATCTGGTAATCTCTGGAGTTAGTAGTTATAGTTGACTCTGTTTAGAGATTGTTCTTCTGGTGATTCTGTTACCGTCTATCAGCAGACCTGGGAGACAGATTCTCTCCTCTGAGTTTCAGTGCTCAGAGCACTCTCTGCTGGCAAGCTCTCTTACAGGGAAGGTGCGCAGATATCTTGTATTTGGACCTCCTCCTGGCCGAAGAAGAAGGCCCAAAACAGGACCTTTCTCAGACACTGTGTTGCTTTGGCAGTTCCCAGGTGGTACAGACTCTCACCTAAGCAGACTAAATTCCTAAGTTCCTTGGAGTCCCGGGATCAAGATGGCGACCGCTGCTGCTGTGGCTTAGGTTGCCTCCCCAGCCGGGCGGGCACCTGTCCTCTGGTCCGGAAGGTGGCCGGCTGTCCCCGGCCCACACAGGGTGCTGCCTCAGCGCCTCTGTGCTTCTGCCTGTTCCAGAAGCTGTCAGGTTCTCTGGCGCACCCTCTCACCTGTTCAGACTAATTTCCTAAGTTCGGCGGGTCCCGGACCAAGATGGCGACCGCTGCTGCTGTGGCTTAGGCCGCCTCCCCAGCCGGGTGGGCACCTGTCCTCTGGTCCGGAAGGTGGCCGGCTGTCCCCGGCCCACGCAGGGTGCTGCCTCAGCGCCTCTGTGCTTCCGCCTGTTCCAGAAGCTGTCAGGTTCTCTGGCGCACCCTCTCACCTGTTCAGACTAATTTCCTAAGTTCGGCGGGTCCCGGACCAAGATGGCGACCGCTGCTGCTGTGGCTTAGGTCGCCTCCCCAGCCGGGCGGGCACCTGTCCTCCGGTCCGGAAGGTGGCCGGCTGTCCCCGGCCCACACAGGGTGCTGCCTCAGCCCCTCTGTGCTTCTGCCTGTTCCAGAGGCTGTCAGGTTCTCTGGCGCACCCTCTCACCTGTTCAGACTAATTTCCTAAGTTCGGCGGGTCTCGGACCAAGATGGCGACCGCTGCTGCTGTGGCTTAGGCCGCCTCCCCAGCCGGGTGGGCACCTGTCCTCTGGTCCGGAAGGTGGCTGGCTGTCCCCGGCCCACACAGGGTGCTGCCTCAGCGCCTCTGTGCTTCCGCCTGTTCCAGAAGCTGTCAGGTTCTCTGGCGCTCCCTCTCACCTGTTCAGACTAATTTCCTAAGTTCGGCGGGTCCCGGACCAAGATGGCGACCGCTGCTGCTGTGGCTTAGGCCGCCTCCCCAGCCGGGTGGGCACCTGTCCTCTGGTCCGGAAGGTGGCCGGCTGTCCCCGGCCCACGCAGGGTGCTGCCTCAGCGCCTCTGTGCTTCCGCCTGTTCCAGAAGCTGTCAGGTTCTCTGGCGCACCCTCTCACCTGTTCAGACTAATTTCCTAAGTTCGGCGGGTCCCGGACCAAGATGGCGACCGCTGCTGCTGTGGCTTAGGTCGCCTCCACCTTTACATCTCTTAATCATACTATTCTTCTCTATATTTAAACTTAGGGTTAACGGTAGCATTTTAATTAAATGGCTTTTTTTGCAAGTCATTGTTTATATACTGTTGTTTGGATTCATTGATATCTACTCCTGTACTGTGTTCATTTTCTCATTTATTTTTGTCTTCCATGCCTCAACCTGACTCTTCTACCAGTTGATAAGCAAATTATGAATATTTGAGAATTTGTATAAATTCTTAGAGCTGCAATATGTAATACTTTGTAAGATAATGTAATTTCCCCCCTCAAATTAGTGCATAGATTTATATCATTACTGGCTTTTATTATTATTCTAAGTTCTTACAGTTTCACATCACCTCATCACTTTGTCTGTTATTTAAAATATTTGATAAGCTAAAGTTTTAATTTATGTGTCATCACAATCAGAATGTTTGTTTTCTGAGTGTGTGGTTCTGTATGTCTTTAATCCTAGCACCCAGGATGCAGAAGGGTATCTTATTCAGCATGTTAAGTATCTGTGGGCATCTGCATTCACACACATATACCCAAATGCAGACACACAGTGCACATAATTAAAACAATAAAAAAGTAAATCTTAAGAAAATCTGTTGGGAAATAAAAATTGGTACTGATTTCATGAAGTGCCTTTGGTACACATACTAGATTTTTGAGACTGATCAGTTTAGTCCATTGTTCAGCTAACCATGACCCAAGGTCAAAATGATTCCTGATGTATTGCTATAAATAAACATTTTGAAACATAATCATTCCTGTCCATATATTTATTAATATATGGCTATTTTTTGCACTACAAGATAAATTGAGTATTTCCTACAGCATCACATGACTCTTAAAGCCCTGACTGTCCAGAGTGTGATCCTGGATAGGAGCAGTTTCCCATCCCTATGGACTTTATTTTAGTTTGTACTGTAAAAACTGACTACTTTTCCTCTATTATAGCGGGCTGCTGTAATCTGGGTTGATTTCCCGTTAGGCTTTCACTTTTTGGAGACAGATAAGGAGAAAAATTGATTTGCATTTGAGCCTCATATGCATTTGATTTAGATTTCAGAGCTATATGGTAGCATTGCAGGTTAGGAAAGTGCCAAGCAGGAAGCAGATATTTTTCATGTTTTCTAAGTGTGTATGAGTTTGCTGAAGGAAGGATGGTTAGGGGAAATATTACCTTCAGAGAGATGCTAAGCGTCACCAGAAGACTTTGGGGAGTATATGAGATTTTTTTTCAGAGGATCTGTGAAGTTTTCTTATCCAGCTACATAGCTAAGTGGGGTTGGATTTTCTTACAGATCCCATGTAAGATTATGGATCTATCAATCTAAAAACAACATCCTGTTCTCCTCCATAGGCTGTTCATTCATTCTTTTAGTAACAAGTTAGTTTTTTAAAATTATTTTTTCACATATGTCTACCTTGTCTTTCACTGATGCCATGGATAAATGTATTTTTTAATATATTTCTACTACCCTCTGGCTGTAGGGTTATAGTTCTTTTCCAATAAGCTCCAGTGTGTTAAATCTTTCTTTACACAGTCCTTTCCCTTTACTTAAGTTCTTTCCATTGTTTAGGACTTAACTGGTCACCCAGTCTGTCTGAGTCCACAGCATGTAATGTATGTCTCTTGTCGGTCCTGACTTGTGCATCAGTTTCCTGTGTCGTACTGTTGCTGGAGAGAGCTGGACGCTTGGTGCTATCTGTACCTCCATGATTGCCTGCTCAGCTTTCTGCTTTCCTCTCGGTCTCTGTCTTCTGTTTCTCAACATGTATTACCAGCTTACATCTTTTTCTGTTCTCTCCTTTATCTCTGTGCAGCCTGTACCCTGGCCTTCTGATGGCAGCCTATTTCCCTGCACTCTGTCTGTTCCTCCTTTAGTAGAGCTGCGCCTCTTCCGTCGCCACTCCTCTCTGAGCCCTTTGCTGTTTGGTGGATTTTTGTCTCCTCAGCATTTCCAGTCATTCTCTGCCCAGTCTGTTAGTGGTTCTCTACTCTCTTCCTTCCAATATTAAAACCTTCACCTCTTTCTCTTACTTCCTATATGTATTCACTTTCTTGTTCTTTCTTGCTTCTTCTACTTTAGCACTTTCCTAGAAATTATGAAAGTTGAAAGAATATTCCAAGACATATCATCCTGGAAAGCATTGTTTTCTAATGGAATATAACATACATGTGAAAAGGGCTGTCCATAAGATCAGGCCATAAGTACCACAGAAGAGACATACACAGTGAAAGGAGCAGCAGCTTCTGCTTGAGGTCACAGAGGAGTCTGTGGAACAGGTGACATTGAGCACAGTCTTAAGAAGGAAATCCATGGAGTAGAAATTGGGTGACTTTCTGGTCAAGGAAGCAGACAGAGTAAGCAGAGACACAGAGATAGTGTCATTTAGGAAAAAGTGATAGATAGGTTTGCATGTGTGACTTGCATGAAGGAGGATGCTATGTATAATGTAGCAGTGTGTGCCAATATTAACTATGTATGTCCCTGTGATACCTCTTCTCTTTCTCTGTTAATAAAAGAGAATTCTTCTCTCGTAATTTATCAGCAGCTATTAACATTTCTTCACATCATCCATAGAACTGTGCTTTGTGCCGAGTGTTTAGCTGTGAGTGGCACAGTAAGCATTTGTTGTAGGAAGGGGAAAGAAGTTTGTCATTACTGTATAAAGCTTCTTGACTTATTCTGTGTATGATTAAGCAATTCTGTCTTACTGGGAAGCCACAAATAGTGATGGCTGCTTATGAGAGCACCCATGGCCACTCACAGTATGATGTTGATCACGTCTGCAGAGGAATTTAGGATGCACATCTTAATATAGTTTTCCTTGTCCAACCTCAGAATCCTATGGTTTTGTTTTGTTTTGTTTTGTATTGTGGGACAGGGTTCATTTGTGTTATCCCTGGCTATCCTGGAACCCACTCTGCAGACCAGGCTGGCCTCACAGAGATCCACCTGCCTCTGCCTCTTGAGTGCTGGGTTTAAAGGTGTATGTTACCACCGGTTGGCTTCAAAATCTTATTCCTGTGGTAGAAGAATTCTAGAAGAGTTTATTAGATCTGGGGATCAAATGCAGGGCCTTGTGTGTACTGTGCAAGTTCCCTACTACTAAATTATATCACAGGCTGTAAATCTGTACTTTAAAAGTAGCTCCTTGCTGTGTATGGTGGTATGTGCCTATAATCCCAGCTATTTGCAAACATGGCAGAGGATAATCCTTTGTTTAAGATTAGCCTGGGCACTGTGGAGGCCCAATTCCAAAACATACAAACATAAATACATGTATATGCAAACCCCACATGTATTTACACACATATGCATGCATATATATATATATACACACACACACATGTACACATACATATATGCACACATACATACACATACATAAAATAAGCTCTTATGCACAAAGAAGTTTGAATACTCCTCTGTGTTTGCAGGAAATATTTTTGTTACTTTCATAAAATTCTTACCTGCCTACCTTTGCATTAAGCTGATAACGTATTGTAAGATGTTTTTGTCCTTAGGCAAGAGTATGTGGAGATGTGGAGAGTCTAAAGAAACTGAATGTGTACCTTAGTTTCTGGCCTCTTAATAGAGTTTTAATTATAAAATTGTTTATTGTTTTGTGAGTTAATATAAGGTGCAGAGGAGGGAGGAAATATAGTATTTGCAAGCAGTAGTTTTTTTTTTTTTTAAAGACATGGATTATATAGAATAAATACAGAGTGGTCAGAGAGAAGAGGTAGGCATTGTTTAGTTTATATTTTCTTTACTTCAGGGACTTTTGATTTGAAACAGATCTTAAAACTGCTTTGTAAAGAAAATAATTGCTTTAAGGAAAGGCCTTGTGTCTACTTTCCGATAAAAGCCAGTCTTTTGCCTCCTTTTTAAAGGAAATGCTGACTTAAGTGGTTGTGGACTGTTTTTTGTTTTTGTAGTTTTAAAGTGGAGTGAAACTAGATTTGCTACATTTTTGCCATGATGCTATATTTAAAGTGCTAAATGAAATTGTGAGAGGCAAAGAAAAGCTTGTTTCACATTGACTCTTGTAATTTCAACTTTTTTTATTATTATTAATCATTCCATTTGTTTACATCTCAAATGATATTCCACTTCCTGGTTACCCCTCCACAAATCCCCCCATCCCACAGCTGCCTTCTCCTCCCTCCCCTTTGCCTCTGTGAGGGTGCTCACCTCCCCCCCCCCATCCTCTTCTACCCCACAGTTCCAGCTTCCCCCTACGCTGGGGCATCAAACCTGTAATTTCAACTTTTCATTTTAGTTTTCAACACATATATTTTCATTTTCTCTATGAAAAATGGTATTTTTTCCATAAAATTTATACAAAACAATTTATTTAAATATTTCTACAGTCATTCTTTTTTACTTTGAAATGCCAGCAGTCTTTTTAAAGGGACAAGTTGTGCTCCTGAGCTCTCCATATGAACATCTAATAGAATTTGGGTCAGCTGTGAGTTACTTAGCTAAGGAGGTGAGTGACTCCTATCACACTAAGGATTCTGTTGAGGTTCTTATAGTCGTTTTTCTCTCTGTAAAAGTATCTGTTTAAAAGCATCTTAAATACTTTTTGCATGTGGTATTATAATTATAATATATCATTGAAGCTTGCCTTTTGCTTTCTGCAGTTATTTTTGGGTCTCAGTATCACAACTTTATATTGTAGTTCTTGATGAAGAACCAGTGTGTAAAGAACTAAGTTGCAGAATTGGATGGCTTTTGCTTTTGCAGTTACATCAGGATATATGCAGCTGCTATAAAAAGCCAAAGAAACTCAATTGCAATTTTATTGTTCAGTTTGATAGATTTCCTGCCACCTTTGTAGCAGGGAAGCTGTTTGTCATTGTGCGCTGTTCCACCAACAGCGGAACTAGGTTTTATAAGCAGTAATAGGCTTCTAGCAACTGCACTGGGCTGCTTACTGGGGCTAAGGGTTTCAGACATGTGCCCAGCAACCTGTGTAATTTCATTGTAGTCTATGTTTTCATCTTTTAAACGTTTTCTCCTTTTTAGAAAAGGGTGAAATCTAATGCAATTCAATAATAATGTTTTCATTTGGTATGCTGAAATGTTTTTACTCTTTAATTATCATTTAAATTAAATTATTCCATATTGTTAATTGTGAGAATGACCCAAAACCTCTTTTTAAAATATAGACACTGAGCTTCAGTCTTTAGACTGTATGTTCTATGTTGACAAAAGACAAAAATAATGAGCAAGTAAAAATTAATTATGCTTGAATTAGAAATGTAATGTGAATTAGATTGTGCTCAACTGGATGACTTTGAGTAAAATACTTAAAGATCTTAGATGATTAGAGTATGTTACCTACTGTTAATAATCTGAGGAGCTGTTTAATTGTTCATTTTAGTCATTTTATAGACAAAACTATAGAATAATAAGAGTAAAAGCCCTCCATTAGGAAATTTCAAGAGCCAGTGAGATGGCTTAGTGGGTAAAGTTGTGTATTGCCTAACCTGATAACCTGTGTTTGCTCCATGGACTCATAGGTAGAAGCAGAGAAATGACCTCCACATGTGCTGTGGAGCATGAACACACATGTGCTCATACATAAATAAAATGTAATCTAAAACATAAAAGAAATGTCAAGTGTTACAATTTTTATGTTTACAGATTATTTGCATTTTATGCTTAATTGCTGAAGTAGTCTTATCATTAAAATAAAAAATACCTTTTCTTATTTCTTTTAAAACTTAAAAATAACAAGAAAATTAGAATGTACTCCAAATGTATGCACACAAAACCACCAAGCCACTCAATGTCCAAATGTTCTCATATGGCTTAATATTAGTATTATGGTAAGCCCTGCAGGCCCACTGATCCATATGTGCAATTGCTAAGCAGTGATGCCCTTATTGAGTGTTTGCACATTCTTTATATTTATCTTTTCATGGGATACATTTCTGTAGAATTTCTAGAAAGAGTTTCTGTATTTTAGAATGTTTTATTAGTTACACTAAAGTGCTCACTAAAATTTTTAGTAATTTATATTCCAGATTTTCATTTAAACACATATTTAGATTTTTTCAAGAAAATAAAATTGCTCACAGGAGATCAGGCACGTTCAGGGTGATCTGGCCAAGAGTCTTTTGGCTCTTTCCTTCTGTTGGTTTGCCTTCTCCAACTTCGATGTGATAGTTGTTGTCTTTTATATTTTGTTTTGTTATGTTTTGTTGTTCTCTCTTAGAAGCCCGTTCTTTTCTGATGAGAGACAGGTCTGGATGGTAGGGGAGGAACTGGGAGGAGTTCAGGGAAGGGAAACTATAATCAGGATATATTATATGAAAAAAGAATAATATTTTTATAAAAGGGAAAATAAAATTGATGATTATTATTTTTGATTATAGTAGTAAAGATTATCAGCTTTTCTGGGCTGCTGCTTCTGCAGCGCTTGGGTGAAGCAGGTTTGTGAGTGTGGAAAACTCACGCTTTCAGAGCCATAGCCCTAGCTCTTATTTTATTATTTTGTTATAGACTTTTTTATAGAGTTATAGAGTTGGACAGCTTAGGCAGACTTTTTTTTCTCCTTTTCTTTTTTTTTTTTCATTGAAAATAATTTTTTCTTGTACATTGTATTATGATCACGGTTTCTCCTCCCTCATTTCCTTCCAGATTCTCCCCACTTCCCCACATGTCCAACTGCACACCCTTTTCTCTCTTTAGAAAATAAACAGGCAAATAAACAAACTAGACTAAAGAAATCAAACAAAACAAAACAACAAAGAAAAAGCATGAGAAATGTACACAGGCACACACACACACACACACACATGTGCACACGCATGTTCACACACACACACACCATAGAAATCACATAATCAGAAACTATGGTATATAAACAAAAGACCTGTAAGGTTAAATACTGGCCAAACAAAGCTTTATGAGACAAAACAAATTCAAAACTGGCCATCTGCTCCTGGGCATGGCCAGCGCGGATTGCACACTCATTAAGTCTTTGCAAGTAGCTGTCAGTTGGTGAAAGCTTCTGGGCCGGGGATGGGCTGGGGGCTGTGTCCACTTGCCTTCTCAGCGTGGGGAACCTGCCTGGCATAGAGCCCTGCAGGCTTTGTGCTCGCTGCCAGTGTCTTTGTGAGCTTATATATGTGTCAGTACTGCTGTGTTTACATGGCCTTGTTTCCTTACTATCCTTCTTCCTTCCTGGCTTTACAATCTTACACTTCCTCTTTTCCTCATTCCCTGAGTACTAAGAGGAAGGGTTTGATAAAGACAGCCCATTACGACTGAATGTTTCAATGTCTCTCACTTTCAGTGCGTTGTCCAGTTGTGGGTCTGTGTATTGGTTACCATCCAACTGTAGGAGGAAGTTTCTCAGATGATGGTTGAATGAGGCCTGATTTATGGGTATAGCAAGTTAGGAATCAATTTACTATTACCTTCCTTTAGCAGAACAATAGTGTTTGGTTTTCTTCAGCTTTGTGGCCCCCTGAGCAGTGTCAGGCATAGATTCAGTCTTCTGGAATGGGCCTTAAATCCAATCAGATATGGTTTGTTATTCCTGCAGCTTTTGTGCCATTATTACACCAGCCTATTTCAGCATCTACAGTGGTGACAGGCAAGTAAGCACTGTAGATCACTGGATTTATACCTGGGTTGCTGGATACTTTTCTTCTGGTAGCATGCAGAGTACCTGCCAGTACCATGAACGTTAGTCATTGGGGTGAAGGCTCTCGGTAGGCAACCTTCTGGCTTCTCTATACTCAATAAGTCATGTAGGTATTGTCTTCAGCAATAGGGCTTTATTATCAGTTTGTGAAGAACAACCAGTAGCCTTGTCAATAGCCTGAGTTGTTTGGGTGTTTCCATGGGGATCTCTCTGGCCAGTAACTTAGGTATAACTCATTCCTGGCACTGGAGATTTTATTTTGTGACAAGAGAAGCCTAATTGGGATTTGTCTACCTCCCCTACCAAGTTTGGTGTTTCCACTTGGATTTCTTTTATATATGTATGTATTTTAAGAAGCTTCTACTGTAGTAGGTTTCCATACAACCCCTGAAATGATAAGATAGACTTTGTGTGTTACAACTTGGATGGGAAAGGTATTCTGGCAGTTAGGAGCCAAGGAATACCACAAAGTTACCCCACACAACAAACTTTATACAAGAGATTCATTGGAAGGGAAAAACCCAGGAGGGTAGCTGTCATTACTTGGGTGAGAAGCAGCAGAGAACTGAGCAGAAGACAGGATAGATAGATAGATAGATAGATAGATAGATAGATAGATAGATAGATAGTTAGTTAGTTCCTTAGAGGGTAGAGCTTTCCAGGGTGGAGACTTCTAGGGTAGGGCTTGGTGGGTTTTCAAATCCAGAGTTGAGCTTTTTATTCTGCATGATGGGGTTGGGTCCACGTAGGGAAGTTAGTGTTCTGTAGTTGGAACCTGGTGGTTGTAGGTCCTCAGAGGAGGCTCCTGGCCCTCTTGTGCTTGATTTGAGGGGTTTACACTTTGAACTTCAGATTCACATCTTTCTGTTTCAGTAGTGCTGGAATTATGGATTTGTGTTATCACAATCTGGCTACTGCATTACTTTGTCATGATTTGCCTTAACTTTATATGTGTGTGTGTGTGTGTGTGTGTGTGTGTGTGTATTTGTGTATAATGAAGATAATAGAATCCTCTTAAGTGATTGTAAGAGCAAATGTTTGTCAGTAATACAATATTGTGCATGAACCATCAGTATGTTAGCTTTTGGTTAAGAATTTAATACAGAATCACTTATGAAAATGAGCTTAATTTAGTGTATTCTAAAGGATATTATTGACTAGTGAACAATTGCCACTTAAGGATTTTTGTACTATATGGGAATTTGTGCACCAAGTTTACCTTTTGTCTTACATAAATTCTAGAATGTCCCCAAGTATTAGCCTGTTTAGACAGATACTAATGATATTAGTGTTTCTCTTTAAATTACATACTCATGCCACATAAATAAGGAAATGTTGTTTAAAACCTTTATGGAAGGAGAAAGTTTATTTTGAATTTATTATGAGTCATTACTAATATTTATGGTGATCTTCAAAGTAAGGACAGCAGATTTGTGAGAAAAACATTTCCTTACCACCCATTTTGTCTTTTTGGCAATTAGACAAATGACAAAAGGTAAGCTTGGCAAATATGTGACAATTCATCTTAAATAAATTTAAACCTTTCATAAGGATGTGAATGATCAATAAAACCATTAAATTTGATGTTACGTTAGACAAAGAGGGAAACATTGTGGAAAGATAAGCTGAAGAGGCATGAGCTGTAAGTAGCAACTGTCAGGAATTTATATACCTCCCTACAGGGAGGGTGCTTCCTGGGTGCATGGCTTAGTTTCATGACTTGTTTCTTAAGACGCGGGAGGGTAAGTTCAGAGGTCCTTCCTATGCTGCCATTTCTCAGTTTCTCAGTTCAAAATACATAAGATGCTTAAAGTACTGTGCTTTTTGATGGAGCACACTGAACTCTGTCAACTACAAGCAATCTTTGTAAAAATAAAAATCAAACACAGTTCTAATATACCAAAGGTAAAAGGCCCAAAACTAAAGGTAGTATTCCTAACTAGAAATTGATAGGAAAAGACAATAAATCTGTGTCCAAGGCATATGAACAAACATCCCACAGAAAATCTATAAAAATTACTTTAGATTTTATAAAATTATTTTGGACCAACTTACTATAAGAAGACTTCAGTATTTTGAGCTAATTCACCAAGAATAATTAGGTGAAAATTATAAAAAAATGTTGGTTATATTTGCTACATTTGAATAAAAAAAGAAGCAGACTAAGAATTTATAACTTTGTGTATGTGAAAAACAATGCTTTTGAATGATACATGAAAAATTAATAGTTGGTTAATTGCTTGACTTTTGTAGGATTTTTACATTTGAAGTTGAGAGTGGTAAAAAGACATTTTTATATTGTATTCTTTTTATATTTGAGCCATGTGACTTTATCTATTCCAAAATCACTTTTGGTTCATTGTATGAATGAATGAATACACAGTGCTTATGGTGTGTATTACTTGGTATTCTAATGGGATAGTTCCCATTAGAATTAGACCTGCAGTGCTATTTTCATAATTTCATAATTTACAGGCTATTAGGCCTGTAGTGTTATTTTCATAATACATTTGCTTTAGTAGTTTCCCCGAGATAGCATATACCTTATGTTTGTTGTCTTAAAAGAAAAACTCTACTAGTAGAGAAGCTAGTTTCGAATATAGACTTGAATAAACGCTTTGTATAAGATTAGTCAGTAAGTATTTACAATTTGAGTTTATTGTTATATCTGCTGCCATGTGTGATTGTTCTATTATTTTCTAAGATCTTGTCTGTGGTAGTAATCTTTACTGATGTACATTGATAATGATATCTCATATGCAGTTACATTGCAAATGTGTCTTATTTATCTGTTATAGAAAACTTTGTTAACATATAAATTAGAAACTATGATGTCATATTCAGCAAGTATTGTATGATATAACACAGTGAAAAGATACATTTATTTAAAGCAAAGCCAGTTGCTAAACATGTCTGCTAATTTTTAGAAGTCTAAATTTTTATGCATTAAGCATTCTTAATATATGAAATAATAAGGTAATATTAATATCTTTATTAATTTCTCTTTTATCTCCTAGTTAGTAAATCTGAGTGCCAAATAAGTTGTAAGTAATGGCAAAGAAAAATGTTGCTGTTAGTAGCACATAAGTATCTGTAACAGGGAGTTTATAGAAGTGCTTTCCAAACATTACAAACAGCTATAGATTAGCAATCAAAGGATTGTGAAGATTAATGAGTAGTCTTTTAGCTGGGTAATTTAGAACAATATCTGGTCATTAATTGTGAATTATCAGTTTTAAGTCACAAGTACCTTTAGAAAAACAGCATAAAAAGATAACAACAGTGATAATTGTTCAATTACCACTTAACTTTTGGACTATTGGAATAAATTAAGGGGAAATTAGTAAAGCAACCAAACTTGGATTTTGACAAGCATTTCAAATCCTGAAAGTATATGATTTCTAACCTGTGGTACTGTTGTTTTTTCTTAATAACTCTGTCTCCAGTTTAGCATGACAATAGAATGGATATATTTGTACATAGTTGGGGAGTTTCCAAATTATTTGATTTTATGTTCTTTCTTATAAAGGCTCCAGCTTTTGTATTGCACAGAAAAAGCGTGAACCAAAAGAGAGAGAGAGAGAGAGAGAGAGAGAGAGAGAGAGAAAGACAGAGAGAAAGAGAAAGAGAGAGAGAGAGAGAGAAAGAGAGATCGTTTATAACAAATTTAAACTTTGAAAATAATGGCTGACCTTTGGGGGAAGGTTTAAAAATAATTTGTATCCATTAGCTAAGTATAAATAAACTTTTGTAGTTTATAGTTACATTGAGAGATTCTATAATATCAAGAGTAACTAATTTATTTAAATTTATTTTAAAACTTTCTTTTGAGGAGAAATGATAGAGAAATGGGTTTTCATGCTATTAAACCTGAAATTATTGAAAGAAATTTAAATTTATGTTTTGTGAATGGTGCTCATGTACTTGGAGGAGAAGAATGACTGATATTGGGTTATAATGTAAGTAAATATATAAATTTAATAATAAAAATCTCTCATAACTGATTGTATGTTTTTCTTGTAGGTTACTTTTGAAATACACAAAGAAAACCTTGCCAATATATTTAGGGAAGAGCAGCGGAAAGGTGATGAAGAAACAGGACCGTGTTCTTCAAGCCTGGTTCCAGAAGGCACTGGTGCTACTAGGGGTGTTGATGTTTCAGTGGGGTCCCAGCACGAAGATCGGAAGGATTCTCCCATCTCTCCTCATTTCACTAGAAATAGTGATGAGAACTCAAGTATTGGGAGGGCAAGTTCAATAGATTCTGCATCCAACACTGAACTGCAGACACATGATATGTCTAGTGATGAAAAGAAAGTAGAGCGAGAAAATCAAGAGTTACTGGATCAAGCCACCGTGGAAGAAACAGCTACAAATGGGGCAAAAGATGACTTAGAAACGTCTTCTGATGCAGCAGAGCCAGTGACTATTAACTCTAATTCTTTGGAACCAGGCAAAGATACAGTGACCATCAGTGAAGTAAGTGCTTCCATAAGTTCTCCCTCAGAAGAAGATGCTGCAGAGATGCCAGAATTACTGGAAAAGTCTGGAGTAGAGGAAGAAGAGGATGATGACTATGTGGAACTGAAGGTAGAAGGCAGCCCTACTGAGGAAGCTGGTCTGCCCACAGAGCTCCAAGGTGAGGGTTTGTCTGTAGCTGCCTCTGAAGGCAGAGAAGAACCAGATATGTGTGGTCATGGCTGTGAAGTTCAAGTGGAAGCACCTATTACTAAAATTCATAATGATCCTGAAACTACAGATTCTGAGGATTCTAGGTTTCCAACTGTGGCCACAGCAGGGTCTTTAGCTACCTCATCAGAAGTTCCTGTTCCCCAGGCAACTGTACAGTCAGACAGCCATGAGATGCTGGATGGAGGGATGAAAGCAACTAACCTTGCCGGAGAAACTGAGTCAGTTAGTGATTGTGCTGATAATGTCTCTGAGGCTCCTGCCACTTCTGAGCAGAAGATTACCAAACTGGATGTTTCTAGTGTGGCTTCAGATACTGAGAGGTTTGAATTGAAGGCCAGTACGAGCACAGAAGCACCACAGCCTCAACGACATGGGCTTGAGGTAATTATAGATAATTTTCTTAAAAAAAATATGCATGTTTGCCTATGTATATCATGTGTGTCTGTATTGTCTCTTTGGCATGAACTAGCACTGAGTTAAAAAATACAGTTGTGGATACTTGTATTTGGTTAGTTTAATAGTCATAGTTACATAAATGTAATGGTTTTATAATATTCGACAGTGTGAATTTATGACCATCATTCATTCATTCAATTTTGTGACACTGAGGATTGAACTCAGGGTTTTATGCATGCTATGTAAATATTCTACCAGTGATTATACTCTCAGCCCCAATGTCAGTTTATTAAATGGCAGCTTTTATTGCTTTAACATACGTCACCAAACATTACCACTTTTAACTTCAAAATTGGCATTAGTTCATAAAGCAACTATTTAAAATACTTGCTTTTTATTCTTCAACTAAATCAGTTTTAGCACATTCCTTTTCTGGTTAAACCTGGGGCTATGTAGTTACCAAGGCATGACTCTGGTTTGAAATGTAAGATCTGTTTCTACTATGAGAAGAGTCTGTGTGATGGAGAGGCACAGCTTTCTTTTTTATCAGCATTTCACAGTGACATGTGGTACAAGCGGTTGGATGCATATTACTGCTTCCCCCCTTTTTTCTTAACCTCTGTTCCTCATTTCCTCCCTTTCTTTTGGTTGTTGTCGTTTTGTCTGTTCTTCATTATGTTGACCTTTGTTAATTCTTATTTTAACTAATGAAGAATAATCTAGTTACTGTCTGGATCATAAAAACATAAAAACTGTCATCTCAGCTAATATTCAGAATTAAAAACTGCTTGATTCTTTTGTGAAATGCTACATAGTGGCGATGTCTCTAATAACATGGCCCTATGCTAATTACTGTTGATTTATGGTATTAGCATTATACCATGATAACTTTGCTTTAAATTTATGGTAAGATTAGTCATTGATAAGTTTCTTTTAATTTTACTTTGTAGTGTATTAGAATTTGAATATTTGTTAGATGCATTTCAGGGAAGTTATGAATTCTGTGCTGATGCCTTCTTTTGAAGTTCAACTTACTTTATTAGTTCTTAACCTTTTCTCTTAGATATCAAGGCAACAGGAGCAGACAGCACAAGGAACAGCACCAGATGCAGTAGACCAACAAAGGAGGGACTCCAGATCCACCATGTTTCGCATTCCTGAGTTCAAGTGGTCTCAGATGCATCAACGTCTGCTCACTGATCTCTTATTTTCCATAGAAACAGATATACAGATGTGGAGAAGGTTTGTTCATATATTCACTATAGAATACATGTATGAAGCTTAGTCTTTGTTTTCAAAGAAATTTGTGTAAACATTTTATATTACCCCAAACATTTGATTGAAAAAAAAGACTATAAATTACTCTATGTTAGTATTCTATCACATTACCATTTATCCTCCATTCTATGTGTGGAATTTCTGGACTACAAACCCAGGAAAATCCAAGATTTCCTGTACTAAAAATTGCTCGAGGTTTGTTATAGTATTTATAGAATTAGCTAGAAGGTAGGTATTCCAATGGCGCTTATTATTGTAAATGCCAAAATGTAGTTGATATTTATGTATAGCATTGTTCATATATTTAAAACAAATAATCTATATATGTTCTATCATTTTATATTGTGTGATTTATAATTTTAAAAGAATCCAATTTGTTGATTTTTGTTTGTAAGTTACTCTTACCACATTTAAGAGTGGTACTATGCAAGAAAGTATTAGTAAAAATTTATTTTAAATAGCCCATGTAGTGCTGTTTGCCTTCTAATTTTTGCTGTGATTTCTTAATAAGCATAATTTCACTCAACTCTTTAATCCAAGTGTATAATGAGTAGAGTTGGCTTTAGCGGAGGCTCTATGCTTGTGCATAGACAGTGACTTCTGACAGAGTGGTTTGCTTGTTCTGAGAAAGTGTGCACCTCAGTATCTGCTGCATTTCCTGCCTCTCCTTAAGCAGGTATATGGTATACTGTGATTTCCTTTCCTCAGCTTCATCAGTAAACATAATTTATCTTTGGACAGCCATTCAACAAAGACAGTTATGGACTTCGTGAATAGCAGTGATAATGTCATCTTTGTGCACAACACAATTCATCTCATCTCTCAAGTGATGGACAATATGGTCATGGCTTGTGGGGGTATACTGCCATTACTCTCAGCTGCTACCTCGGCCACAGTAAGACTTCACTCTACAGTCGGTGTGGAAACATGAATGTTGTGTGTCCTCAATGATTACAGCGTTGTACAGTGGGTTCTATACATAATAACTGGTGTAATAAAAACAAAGCTTCTGTATTTACCTGAGAAGATTTTAGGATGTGTTGTAGGAGGGAAAAGCTTATAGAGAATGGTACTTTATTAGACATGAGTTCACTTGTGAAGAATGTGACGGAAGTGTTCTTATTGCCTTGTTAGTTTTTTTTTAATATTTTTTTATTACGTATTTTCCTCAATTACATTTCCAATGCTATCCCAAAAGTCCCCCGTACCCTCCCCCCCACTTTCTTTTTTTTTTTTTTAGATGAAAATAGAAATCAGTCTATTGTTGTAGATTTCCAGAAAGCCTAAACTTGAAAAATCTAGAAATTAGAGGAATGCATCTGGTAAATGTGAATGTAGATGTAATTACTAACCCTTATATTTTACAGCATGAGCTGGAGAACATTGAGCCTACTCAAGGCCTTTCAATAGAAGCCTCAGTGACATTTCTTCAGAGGCTAATTAGCCTTGTGGATGTGCTTATATTTGCAAGTTCTCTTGGTTTTACTGAAATTGAAGCTGAAAAAAATATGTCATCTGGAGGAATTCTGCGACAGTGTCTCCGATTGGGTACAAGCCATTAATTAAGAATTTTCTTTAACATTTTCAGTTATCTACCCATTACAGTAAATTTTTACTTATTTTGGGGAGGTATATGCTTATCATGTTGCCATGTGCCTGCATTTTCGTGCACATAGTAGTTACTAGCAAGTTCGGTCATGAGGTGGGCATAATCAGTGAGCATGCTGCTAAGGTGATTCTGACTAACAGTCACCCTTTTTTCTTAATTTCTGTTTGAGCTAAAATAGAGCTTTTTAGATATTATAAATCATTAGAAGATCTTCTTAGCATGTCTATTCATCTTGTCTCCCGCATACCGTGAAATGCTGATCCTTTTCTCTGCCAAACACATTTCAGTAGGAAGGTTCTCAGTGGACATCATTCAAGTACACATTGATTCCAATAAGGTGGCATACTTTATTAAAGTATTTAACAAAACCATTGAATCTCAGTTCTTCTGGGAACAGTTCTTATTTAAGTGAAAGCAAACAAACATAGAACGACTGTTCAACAACTCACTGCTAAGGTTTCATTAGATGAAGTAAACCCTTGTTCTTTGCTTGAGGTTTCCTGTCTGGGTGTAACTATTGAGATTCAGTTATGTGACATGCTATGGAGAAGAGATAGTGGCAAAGAGGATCCAAGAAATGCAAGCAAACCCTTAGGAACCTTGGCTTTATGAAGACAGTAATCTGTAAACATAGCAGCAGCAGCAGTCAATTAGTGAAACATTTCCCTACATTTATCAAGAATAAGTACTGTAAAGTAGTAAATATCCATAACTGAATTTTATACCATTACAATATTCACTTAAAATGCCATTGACCATAGCTTTTAAATGATTTATAATGTTCTAAAGGAGTTAGTGTACCAATATGTAGAAATTATTTAAAAAGCTCATATTGTGCATTATAAAATAGAAGCTATCATTTTTAACTTCTGTCCTTAGTGTTGATATTTATATTGCAATAACAACTGTTTTGTTCTGTTGTCCATGAGGAAATTGTAGATCAAAAAATTAGGAAATTGATCTCAAATTGAAGACTATAATTAATGCAGTTGAAATCTAAATATAGATTTATCTGTGTAGGACTGCTGCATCTTTAAACCTATTAGGATTTCTAAACTGAAGCGGCTGTGTACTGCAGTGGTTGAGTAGTTGCCTAGCACCGTGAGGCTCTCGGTTCAGTCATTTGAAGTACAGCAAGAGAAGCCCACCATTCCTGAAGCGATTTCTGTTCAGCAGAACTCACTAGACCATTCTTGAGGGGGCTGGAGGACATTGTGTGAAACAGGATTCAATGAAGATGAGGTTGGCTTTGAACTTGGTGTGTAGTTGAAGACGGCATTTGAACGTGTGATCCTCATGCCTCCTCCTCCTCCCTAGTGCTGGAATTACAGGCATATCTACCAAACGTCACTGCTGAAGATAGGGATCAAATCCAAAGTCTCAGCAGTGCTAGTGAGCTGCTCTCCCAAATCTTAACCATAAGAGAGAAGAAAATTAGTCAATAAACACTAGGTGATAATCTAGGGACATTTTAGGAATTTACTCAAGGTAATCTATTTTGAATGAAGTGTAACAGGAATTGTAGAGTGAAAGTGATTCATATCTGTGCTGTGACCTTAAATATAATTTTCTTTTCTTTTCCTTAAAATATGTTATAGTGTGTGCAGTAGCTGTAAGGAATTGCTTAGAGTGTCAGCAACATTCACAGCTGAAAGCCAGAGGAGATACAGCAAAGAGCTCGAAAACAATACATAGCCTGATTCCCATGGGGAAATCTGCAGCAAAGGTAAGATATGGAATAATTGATTCTATATTTATATTCCACAATTAAGATCCTAAATAGCTTGCTCATTTTAACATAAAGCTAAATAAGCCTGACATGGGTTCTAAAATAGCCACTTTCTTCTGTCAGCATAACATGGAAATGTTGTGTTTAAATACACGGTAAATATTTGCCCGTACTTACTCTTTCTCTTGCGACTATGATATTTTCTCATTCAGAGATGCCAGTTTTCCCCACATGAGTCTCTGCCCTCCATATTCAGCTCCTGCAAGGAAAGGAGACTTATGCGAAAAAACTGGGAGAAAGCATGTTATGCCATTCTTTTCTGATGGTTTACTGTGTTCAATATTTTTTAAAAATTGTTTAATGTGTGAGTGTGTATTATTATTATTTTATCTCAAACAGAGCCCAGTAGACATTGTGACTGGTGGTATATCTCCGGTAAGAGATCTTGACAGGCTCCTGCAAGACATGGACATTAATCGGCTTCGAGCAGTTGTTTTCAGAGACATCGTAAGTGAAAATCTTTCTTTCAGGTATTCTCTTAGCTGGTACATGCTTCCTGTTGAGCCTGAAGCACTTGAAGTAGAACAGTTCTGTGAAATGAAATCCTGGGTTCAACAGGCAGGCCTCGAAGCCAGGTTTCTTGGAACTGACCTTACAGTCTTAGAATGGTGAGAGGGGTTATCTGAGTGAATAGAGCTAAGCTGTCAGAGTGAAAGAGCACTGTACTGGGACACTGGGCACCACCTGTTCTTTCATGTCTCAGCAAATCCAAAAACTTCCATTGTACTCAACTCATCTGGCCAAACGTTGTTGCTAGTAAATGACAGTCAGGGTTCAAACCCTGTAGTCGTGCCTCCAGAATCTTTTCACTTAATGTACTATCATCTAAAACTGAATTTTACTGAATATTTATGGCTTCTTTCTCCATCAAGGATTTGTTAAAATATATTAATAGATACACAATGAAATGTTTGGTCCATTGTGGTATTTTAAACTTTTATTTGTGAATTATTTTTCAGGTATGGTTTTATGTAGCTCAGGCTGGCTTTCAACTCCTCGGTTGCTCCTGCCTCTTCAGAGCTATGACTATAGTCACATGTCTTGCTGTCTTTTTAACTTTTTAAAGATGAAGATAATTTTTTTTAGCAGATTTTGATGTTAAAGATTTTAAAGTCTTATAAAATACAAATCTTAAAATAGAGTAATTTGCAATCTCCGTACTATTGCAAATATTATTTTTACTAAGTACTTGTTGAATGCTTACTGTATATTTTGTATTAGGTACTTTAAATATGTACATCATATGAAGTTTTATGAGCATCATTTTTCTTTGTTCTTTCTCTTTCTCTGGTATTTTAGTGCCCTCTTGTGTTCTTGCCTATGTCTAAGTACAGGTTTGTGATTTGGAGTATTGTCACCACACAGTGATTTCTGAATACTGACTGAACAGCACAGTGGCAGATGCAGTGTCTGTCTTATCTCATTTATAGACCCGTGAGGAAGATGGCAACGTTAGATTTTTTTCTGTGCTAGATGGCACATAGTAGAAAGAGGCAGAGGAAGGGAGTTAAGGACTTTGGTAATTTGATGGGATGAATAAAGATTTAGTAAGGCCTAAGTAATCAATAACTGACTAAGAAAACCACGTAAATTTGCCTAATGGTTACATCGTCAGTAGTTATAATATGTGACAGGAAAGGGATGTTTAAGAGTAAAGGAAAAAATGTACATTTATCTTTTCTACCAAGACTAAGATTCCCATACTTGCAAATCTACGAAATGTAATAGATTGCTAGAAATACTGGAAATGTGTCTAAGAGTTAATTCAAACAGACCTGTTAATGGTCAGTTTGATATCTAATTTTTTTCTAAACTTATGTCTAGAATTTCTGACAGTAGTCAATATTTTTTTATTTAATTTTTTATCTTTTGAGAATTTCCTGTATGAGAACAGTAGGTGACAATTGTCCTTTAAGTTTCCATCTATTTTCTCTGCAACAAAGCCAAAGGCCTAGGGTAAGTGCCAAGTTGCTGGGAGAAATCTTCAGCCTCAGAAATGTGCCAAATACTCGAGATGCTTGTAATTTTAGGTTTGATAGGCATATTTGATATTTTTAAATTTAAAATAATTAAGTTAAACCTTTTCTGAGACATTACCAGACATGATGTGTGTGTGTAGCATTGTTTAGCACAGGATACAGAGGTCATTGATAGTCGCGTGCAGGTCGTCTGTAGAGCTAGGGTGGCTACATCTATGTCTCAGTTTAGTTTGTACTTTTTCTTTGAGGAAATTGGTTTGTATTTAGTCCTGGCTTGTGTTTGTCTGTGATATTTAGAATATTCTGGAGGTTCACTTTCCATCCCTCTTTCTCTGTGATAGCTTTGCTCTTTTCTCCTGGATTTTTGCTCTGGACATGCTGGGTATCATAATGCATCATTGCTGGAATATTATTAAATTTATTGTGTTGTGATAATTACTATCTGAGTTGCCTTTTAAAGTGTGGTCCTGCATGTTTCTTAAGATTGATTATTTTTAAAGTTGAATTGGATTTTCTGATTCTGTGTTTGTGTATATTTTCATTTGTTACTACTGCAAAGAATATGTTTAACCTTGCTCAAATTTATTTTAAAATTGTTACATTTAGTAATAACTTACTATGCAAATAATACATTATTTTCTGTGCACATTGAAAAATTTGTGAACATCTTTTATATTTAGATGTTATAATATGAAATAAGATTAAAATGTAAATAGTGGCATGAACAGTTGCTTTTCTTTTTCTTCAGGAGGACAGCAAGCAAGCTCAATTCTTGGCTTTGGCTGTTGTGTACTTTATCTCTGTTCTGATGGTCTCAAAGTACAGAGACATTTTGGAACCCCAAGATGAAAGACACAGTCAGTCTCTTAAGGAAACTAGTAGTGATAATGGGAATGCATCACTTCCTGGTAAGTCTCCATGTTTTATTCTCTGGTACTGAAAGTTCAAATAAAGCCTTACCTGGTTAAGACACTGATTCTGGAAACTCTGTGTAAAGTGAGACCATAGTATTACATTTACTAAGAGCAAAATATTTTAACTATGTTTACTAATAACTTCAATTTACATGTTGTATAATCATTTCAATTGCTAATGAGTTTTATACTGTAAGTGGTCTATCTAATTTAAAGATGAGAAAGTGTTAGTCCTAATAAGTAAAGAGTACAAAGTTTTTACTTTTGTGTTTGATGTGTTTGTTGTTCAGTCTTTTACAGCAAACTTCCAGGAAATTGTTTAAACAATTAATAGTGATCACTATAGTTTTAAAAGTAGCTTTTAGCTAGGCAGTGGTGGTGTATGCCTTTAATCCCAGCACTCAGAGGCAGGTGGATCTCTGAGTTTGAGGCCAACCTCTTGAGTTCCAAGACAGCCAGGGCTACACGGAAAAAGAAATCCTGCCTGATTGACAAAAACCAATCAACCAAACAACCGAAAAAGAGCTTTCAGTTATAGGTATATACTTAGATAAACAGCTTTCATAGTTATAGAACTAGCTGTGCTGAGGAAAGGGGCAACCCTGTCCCTGTTGGTTTTAATTGAGTACATAATTAGATTGCTGCATTCATGTAGGTTTGAACACACAGGAAGGAAAAGACTCCACCTTCTTGGAGCTTATCTCTGGTAGGAGGAGACAGAAAATATTTTTTAATAGACAAATTTTATGACACTTTAGAAGGCAATGAAAGGGATCCTGAATAAAATGTCAGGCACGACAGGAGAGATGCTTTATGGGCTTTTCTTTAAGAGAAATGAGCAGTCGTTGGAGTGTTGAGTGCAGAGTTATTACTGACATGTATTTTAAAAATAACACTCTGGGGCCAGTGCATAGCTGATAAAAGCATTTGCCACGCAACCCTGATGATCTGAGTTCAGTACTCCAGAATCCACAATGGAAGGAGAGCTTACTCTGTATGTTTCACTCTGTCTCCCACATGTGCCCCATAGCATGTGTGCACTATGATTCCAGTGTGTGTGTGTGTGTGTGTGTATCAGTGTGCATTATGAATAGAGACACAACAACGATAATAATAAATAAAATTTAAAAATTAAGTAACACTTTGAATTCTGTGTTGAGAATACATCTCAGAGAAGAAAAAGGAGTGTCCAGTTCTGTGCTGCCACGTGACATAGTAAATTGACACTTAGAAGTTTAAACTACAACAATCTTCATAATTCATGATTTCTGTGGGTGTCATGTGAATGACATGGTGGGAAGGCTCACCCCTGCTCAGATGTTTCCTTAAGATGCTGTCTAGTGCCTCGGCTGGGAGGGTTCTGGGTGGGGGTTGGCTGAGTGCAGCAGTGTTATGTTGGGGGAAAGTCTTAATTCTTTGTTTTCTCCCATTACTTTGAAAGACTTTTCTATTTCTATGTAGTCTTTCTCATTAAAGTGGAAGTCTGCTAAATTTCCTAACAGAGCTGATTTGGATTCTGGTAAAGTCAAGTCTGGCAGGTCTTATTAAAACACAGCTTTGGAACTAACTATTACTTCAGATTCAGTTCTACTGGTTAACTATTATTCTACTGAACTAGCTCAGATTGAAGGATTTCTTAAATACCAGGAGGTGTGAGTCTGTAGGATCATTAAAGCAATTGCCTTCCACCACCAGTAATTCACTTGATGTGATGACCTGATGGGCTAGGGTTGTTGTAACCACACATATCTAGAGGCAGACAGATTCTGGATATATTTGGGTGACAAGAACAACATTTCTGAATATTAGTGTGGGTATTTTAAAAAGAAAAAGTATTCAATGATTACTATAAGATAACTAGAGTAGGTCAAAGGTGAAATATTTCAGTTTTCAACCATTTGCTTTAGATATTTTGGCATACAGATATAGGTAAAGCAGTGAAATAACAGTCAATATATTATATATATGTGTAATATTGTATTTATATTGCTCCTTTTGTGTGTAGGATGGAGTTGTGGTTGTGGAGACGGGTGGAATCACTAAGGGAAAATAGATGTAGTTAGAGGTAACGAGAGAAACCAAGGACTGAAAGGCTCAAGGATTGACTTCTAAGTTCCTTGAACCTAATAAATCAGGGAGGAAGTTGAAGACATTACTGAGCAACCATTGGTGGAGTGATATAAGGAAAAAACCTAGGAGTCAAGGGAAAAAGAATTATCAAAGTGCAGAGGACATCCAGCAGCTTGCTTTACTGTCAAGTGCTATTAGAGGACTGATCATTAAATTTGGCAAGGTGTAGATTTTTGGTGAACTTAAAAAGAACATCTTGGTTCGAATGATTGGGAGTTCGCTTGATCAGAGAGCAGTGGTACACAGCAGCATGGGGTTGCTTGCGCTGAGGATTTAGCTCAGTTGGTATAGTGCTTGCCTAGCATGTATGAAGCCCTGAGTTTGATTTCCCCAGCCCCTCATCATCTGGTCGTGGTGGCACATAGCTGTAATCTTCGTACTTGAGGGGTGGAGTGAATAAAATCAGAAGTTCAAGGTCTTTCTTGGTTTAATAGCAATCCTTGGATATGTGGACCTGTCTTAGCAGGGACGGGTGTGCTCCTTGTTGAGCTAGGTCATCAATGGTATTGATTTATTCTGCATATGAGAGAGGTTGACCATTTTTTATCAGCAGTGGAAACTGTTTGTGAGTAGAAGTTTTTACTTTATGCACTGTTGGCATTCAAGTATGTTTTATAATCCATGCTTATGTTACAATTACTTCTGAAGGCTGATACAGGTAGTTATTATTTATTTATTTTATCATCTATTTTAGTTATGAGGTGCATGCCCTCATATTTTAAAGTTTATGTAATAGTTTTTGATTTTGAGAGAACGTGACACAAAATCCTGGATGGCTACTGGGACTTTAATATACCTTTAAAAGTTAGTTCTTGATTTTTTAATTTACTCTTTTGTTTTTGGTTAAGATGCAGAAAACACACCAGCAGAATTTAGTTCTTTAACTCTGTCGTCGGTGGAAGAATCATTGGAAGGCACCTCATGCACTCGCAGGAGGGACTCAGGCCTTGGTGAGGAAACAGCCTCTGGCTTAGGAAGCGGTCTGTCTGTCGCTTCTCCAGCGGCGCCTCTGGGTGTCAGCGCGGGGCCAGATGCCATCAGCGAGGTGCTGTGCACTCTTTCTTTGGAAGTCAATAAATCTCAGGAAACAAGAATTGATGGAGGAAACGAGTTGGACAGGAAGGTGACACCATCAGTCCCAGTTTCAAAAAATGTCAACGTGAAGGACATTCTCCGGAGCTTGGTGAATATGCCAGCAGATGGAGTCACAGTGGATCCAGCCCTTCTGCCCCCAGCCTGCCTTGGTGCTCTTGGAGATCTGTCTGTTGACCCACCCATGCAGTTCAGATCCTTTGACAGGTATGTAAATAGCCCTTCATTTTGGTATGCTTATGTTTGCAAATTGTAAAGGTAAACAGAAATTCAGTATGAAAGTCTATGTTTTGTTCCAATTTATAAAAAATATAAGGGTAGTTTTGTTGCGTGTTTGTACAATACTTTTATTTATTAACATTTTATATACCACTGATATTACTTTAGGTATATTTTTAGTAGGGCATTAGCACATTGCATGTAAAAATGCCATTTCTTTCCCTCCCTCTCTCTCTCTCTCCCTCCTTCTTTCCCTCCCTCCCTCTTTTTTTTTTTTTTTTTTTTTTTTGGGGGTACCCCTCAGATACTACTTGAACTTACAATGGTTATCCATCAGTTCCTCCTACCAATATTTTGTCAGCCTTTATTAAAAAAAAAAAAGGTTGGAATCTAGATACCAGTAGATATAAGATTTCAACAGGTGTCCATGTGTTCTTAACCTGGGAAGTTTGAGAAAGCTAACTACAGAATCTTGTTGATTATGTAGCGCTAAGGGTTTGTGTTTTCTGTCACTGTTGTTGTTGCTGTTGTTTTTAATAGATTTGTCTCTTATCTAACTAACCAGCTTATGTATGTTGCTCAGGATGCTGTCCAAGGCCCTTCAGCGTTGCTAGGCAGGTGCTCTACTACCAGTCTGTCTATTGGTAGTCTACCTGGGTGTTGTCTTTGTATTTTATAAAGTTTTCTTTTGTTCTACTTCCAACATACAGTTATTGAATGAATACTTTTAAAAATTAGTATTTTTATCTGGAAACAAACATCTACAGAAAAGTTCCTACTACAAAATTTTATTTTTCTTGAGATATTAAGTTGTTAATATATTTAGATATGTTTTAATACATTCTGTTTTTTCTATATAAATATACTCTTATCTTTAAATAAGAAAATTAAAGTGACATAATGCTGTCTAAAATTTAAAATACTAAATACATTATTTAAATTTCTTTAAGCCTATTTACTTATTTTTACTTATTCTTTCATAATTTTTCATGAATATATAATGCACTTTGATCATTCCTGCCTTATTTTCCTCGTCTTGGCATCTAGCTCCCATTCAACCCCTTCTTCCCAGCAAGCAGCCTTCCTGCATTGATGGTTTTTGTGCCTCACTGCCCGGATTCATTTATTTAAATTATGTAGGTCTGTGTGTGGATATGTACCCATGATTGTCAGGATCCACTGCAGCTGAAGTTCCGAGCCAGCTGACATAGGTGCTGGGATCTGAGCTCTGGTGTTCACAGGAGCAGTGCTGTTCACCACCTCTTCAGGTCTTCTTCACCCACACTGCAGAGAATTAGGAGTCACTGACAGTCCCAAGTCAAACGATCTAGTGTGAGATTATGTCACTCAAGTCTTTGAATCTTCCTTAGTTTATAGTTATCTAATGTTGCCTTAGAATTAGATTGACATTAGTACATTTTTGGCAGACATATTACAGAAGCAATAGCTTCTTGCCTCTTGTCCAGTGGTGTACGTATGGTTTTGTCTTACTGTGGCTTACTCTGGCCAGTGAATACAGTTGTATATAACAAATCTCTCTACTGTTATGGAATTCTTTGTGAATAGAGGCTATACAATTCATCACTTTATCAGATTTTCTGTTCATTCATTTGTGGACTTAAGGTTTTCTGTTTATTATGGCTTCTAATATTAGAGACCTCTACATATTAGATTACATAATAACATATTTTCAGTTAGTTTAGTCCTTGTCCTCTATTTCTCCATCTTTTGTAAATAGTATCTTTTCCAGGCTGGCACCAGATTCCACAGCTCACAAGATTTTGTACCATAGGTGCTTGAACGTCAATGGTAGTACTTTTGACTTGGTCAAGGCTGGGATTATGGGTGTAAGCTACTGTGCCCAGATTAAATTTAACTTAAATTTGTGCTAGTTTTTATAATAAGAAATAGTTGGGTGGCTAAATACTTTAATTGGCTGTCTTATTAATATACTTAAAAAATTTTATGAATGACCAAAGTGTTTTATTTTGGCATTTTTCTTTTCAATAATGTTGAAATTAAATCTTTTTTCTCAATACCTTAAATGAAATTATGCATTTACTTAGGGATTCCTGCTTAGGTAATGCATTTAAAAAGTTTGTTAAAGTAAAAACCAGTAATTTAGGTGGTAGCATTTTTTCTGGATATTCTGTGGAACTTAACATGTCTGGTATGCATTTAACATATTATCTGATGGAGTACAAACTGTTCTATCTCTTCCCTCCCCTGTCTTTTTTCTTAGCACGAGACACCTTTTGAAAGACTTTTTTTTTTTTTTTTTTTTTTTTTTTTTGCAGCCATAGGGCAATGGAGTGTCTTTGGGAATTTCAAAGCATCCCTCTGATCATGTATTTATCTCAGGAATGCTGAGCCAGAAATCAGAACTCTCCTCATATCTTAAGAATTATCAACTCCCAAGCAATAGCTGGGAAGTTTAGAGTAACAGCTCCGTGAGTGAGCCCTTGCTGAAAGGCTGCCAGCTTCAGTCTCGGGGAAAGGGAAGGTGTTTGTGCTTATTCCCATGCCAAGATTCCTGCTCTTATCTAATTTGAAGATCCTCGCTGGCGATTAATGGATGCCAGGGATTTATCTTGATAAAGTTCAAGGGCTGGTCTGTGTTTTCAACTGAATCCTTAGGGACTAAAGTACTCTGTCAAAAAAGTTTTTTTTCTTCAGTAAACCGTTTTTATGTTAAATTAAGCAGCAGTGTTAAGGTTTTGAATTCATAATGTTTTGAAATGAAAATTCTGAAACTTGTCTGGAATGTATTATTCCCTTATTGTTGGCTGTTACTAATTAATTTTTGAGAAAATCTTCAAACTCTCCAATTTAAAAAGCTAACAACCAATCAACATGATGTTCACTTGCTGTGAGTGTGACCTTAGGAAGTACTTCCTAGAGAGTCTGTCACAACATAGCAAATGCTGAGTATTCTAAATGTTCACTGACGTTAGTGAGCTCCTAAAGAAAGTCTGTGAGTAAACTGCACTTTAATCTCTGTTTTCATTGACATTTAGAAAAGCTGGTGTAGCTGGTTCTCTGCCTTCTGCATTCTTTATGACAAGAAGGGAAATGTTTTAGTTAAAATTGACATCATTCAAACTTCAGATAATTACTTGCTTCTTAAACATTAAGAGAGATTTTGAGTTCATTTTTTAAGTAGAAGCTTAAGGCTTAGGGTATAGCTCAGTGCTCGACCTGGTGCTTAGTCTGTGCAAGATTGTGGGTGGGAATCCCAGCACAAGAGGGAAAACAATGAGTCTGGGAGGCAGGATTAAAAAAGTGGGCTCTATGCTTTTACACCTTTTTTCTTTTTTAAAAAAGGATGCAAAATCTTTTGTTTTTACCTAGCTAATTCCCACTGAAGAGTGTTAAGTTGAAATTTTTAGGTTCTTTGTTCACAATGTAGAATGTACTTGCCTAGGTCAGATTTATGTTAACAGGATGAGCATAGTGGGCTAAAGATCTCTTCTCCTGAAGGTTTTAGTCTTTACACTGAAACTTATGATAAAGCAATAAAATGAAAACATCCCGGCCGGGCGTGGTGGCGCTCGCCTTTAATCCCAGCACTTGGGATGTAGAGTCAGACGGATTTCTGAGTTCGAGGCCAGCCTGGTCTACAAAGTGAGTTCCAGGACAGCCAGGACTACAGAGAGAAACCCTGTCTCGAAAAACCAAAAAAAAAAAAAAAAAAAAAAAAGAAAAGAAAAGAAAAGAAAACATCCCACATACACATATTATTTATTATTTTTTTGTTTTGTTTTTTGTTTGTTTTTTGTTTTTTTGTTTTTTCCAGACAGGACAGCCCTGGCTGTCCTGGAACTTGCTTTGTAGACCAGGCTGGCCTCGAACTCAGAAATCCACCTGCCTCTGCCTCCCAAGTGCTGGGATTAAAGGTGTGTGCCACCACCACCTGGCTATTTATTACATTTTTAATTAGATCATGTGTCTTTGGGTTTTATTTTAATCTCGCCCAGAGCTTTAGCAGTATCATTTCAGAACTGATTTGAATCATGTTATGGACTTAGAAATTATTAATTTTGCGGCTGGTGAATTGGCTCAATAGGTAAGAACACTGACTGCTCTTCCAAAGGTCCTGAGTTCAAATCTCAGCAACCACATGGTGGCTCATAACTACCCGTAATGAGGTCTGATGCCCTCTTCTGGTGCATCTGAAGACAGCTACAGTGAACTTATTTATAATAATAAATAAATCTTTAAAAAAATAAATTATTAATTTTATTTTTTTGTGTATACTAATTAATACTTAGTATAAATGCCAGGAGAGAAGTCACAATCACAGAGGTAGTTCTCCCAGGACCAGTGTTATCCATTACCCTTCAGATGTACTGACCTCTGATATGTCCCCAAAGGTGGGAAGCTTGACTGCGAAGTTTCTGATAGTGAGGGGATGCCTTCACACTCTCCCCTGTTAAAATTAAGGAATAGAATGAAAACTTCATTTTTCCATTCATTATCAGATATATTTAATAATTTAATGGTAGCATATGCATAATTTCTTATCTTGATGATCTTCATTTCTATGCTGTGTAGATAGCACTAACGTAGACATAGTCATCAACACGCTAGCTGGAGAGCTTAGTGAACATATTGAAAACCGTTTAATTGTATGCTCTTTGTGCCTGGATTACATGGCACGTGAATTATAGCTTAATAAGACTTTACAAACAGTTCATTGTGAGGCAATGGCTGAATCACAATCTGATTTTAGGAATATGTAGATTTGTGGTACATCCTGAAAATTCATTTTGACAAGTGTCTTAGATAGGGTTTCATTGCTGTGAAGATCTATCATGACCAAAGCAACTCTTATAAATGAAAAATTAAAAAAAAAATCACGCTGGCATACAATTTCAGAGGCTTAATCCATTATCATCATGGTAGAAAGCATGCCAGCGTCCAGGCAGACTAGGTGCTGAAGAAGGAGCTGGGAGGTCTACATCTTAATCCGTAGGCAGCAAGGAGGAGGTTGCATGTGTTTCACACTGGGCATAGCTTGAGCATTTAAGACCTCAAAGCCCACAGTGACACTTTTTCCAACAAGGCCACATCTTCTCCAGGAAGGCCACACCTCCCAATAGTGCTGATCCCTATGGCCAAGCACTATGGGAGCCAAACTTACTCAAACCACCACAATAAGTTATTTTACCTTTCTGAGCTTGTCTTAAAATTTTCAAAAATGTTTTAAAAGGTGTTTGGTGTCTCATGTGTGTAATCTTAGGAATTGTAAAGGGTGAGGACACGATGCTGGAGGAACAGGAATTCAGGGCTCTGGCTTCAGATACCTTTTGTGTTTTTACTCCCAGTTATTATTTTTTTTAATAAAGTTAATGTATACCTTAACAATGTTTTTCAAATTAAACTACAAATTTTTGAGAATATGTACAAAAATCTGGGGAGTAAATATTTACTAAGATGAATAAAAGAATATGCTATTTTTCACTTTTGTAAGTATTACTTATTTACAGTATGCTAAATGTTTAAAACCCAAATCAGTGTTTTGCTGTGTTTAATTAGCCATGTAAAAATAATGATTGTACATTTTAAGGACCGGATATGAAGTGTGATATTTGATGAGTTTTGAGTATACTTTATTGCACAAACATCAGCGTTCTCCATTCCCACCTAATCCCTGTCTCTGTTCCCCACAGGCAATTGCTATTTTAACTTTTTACAAAACCATTTATTAGTTTGCCTTCTCCAAAACTCTTTTTAAAAAGGAAGTAATGAATATGTTCTTGAACATAGGCTTCCTTAATTTATTTGACAAGTGTCTTAGTTAGGGTCTCATTGCTGTGAAGAGAAGGCCTTTGTGATCCATCCATGCTGCCGACTTTATCAGCACTCTGTGCTGTACTGTTGCATCATGGTATCCTACTGTGTAAGTACTCACTGTTTAAAAACTTCATTTTTCTGCATGGAGGACACTTGAGCAATTTCTAGTTCCATCCAGCTACTCTAAAGGGTCTGGAAGCATAATTGTATATGGATATTTATATTTTCTTGAGCAAAGTTCTAAGGTACAGTTGTTGGGTCATAAGATAATTGTATGTCTAAATTTTGTTTATAGGATTAAATTTTTTTCACTGATTTGGATTGAATAAAGGACCTCAGACATAATAGACAAAGTGCTGTACCACTGTCTGCCCACAATTCACTAATCTAAATATTATTTTCCCATCAGTATATATCTGTTGTATGCATGAAACAGATTGTGATGGTTCTTTTGTGAACAAATGTGAAAGTGGATTATTCATATTTTCATTTTTTACCTAATTGTTAGAACATGAAAAATGTTCTGACATTTTAGCATATAAATTTCTGGCAAAACAAGCACAGATTATATTTATATTGTTTTCTGAGGGTACCATAAGCACATATGTATATGTACATATATGTACACACACACACACACACACACACACACACACACACACGGTCATAGCCACATCTTTTTATCTCAGTGATCCTCCTCTGATATAAGCTACCATGATTTAAGCACACCAGTTTGGATTGGGGGCTCAGGTGGCTGTTGCTTCTATTTTTTAGTATATAGTTAACATTGGCAGTCACCCTTATAATGATGTGACACCAGCTACCCCCAAGTACATTGAATAAGCCTTGCCCAGCACAAGATAACTTGATTTAATTGGCAACAGTATTTGCCCTCAAATGATAGTCAGTGAAGTAAAACGGAACCTATTTCACTTTGTCCTTTTTTTTTTTTTTTAAATAACCACAGAAATGTATTTTTAAAATAATGGAATTACATGCCTTTAGAAAGTATGAATACATTTATTAGGGTAAAATATCTAAGTAACTTTGTTTAAAAATCAAATATTTTAAAGCTATTAAGGGAATACTTTCAGCTTACAGTATTGTCAACAAAAGACATGATTAAATAAATTGAATGTTGAAGACTTTAAGCTTATGGTTAACACCGGGTAATTAAAAGTAAGAGCTGCTGTGGGAGTACATTATATATCAGCTGTCCTTTTACCTCATTAGCTGGGGTTTTGCATGTTTATGGAGCTAACTTCAATTAAAAAATGCCTTTTAAGTTGTGTCTAACAAGGTCTTTTAGTTACTCTTTTAGTATAAAGTATTGCACTTTAATTGAAACTGGTGTATCATAAATACCTGTGTTCAAATAATACACAATATAAACAACTGGTTATTTGGTACTTTTGCTGTTTAAAAAAATTGTTTATTGTTTTCTGTGTGATATAATCAAAAGCTGTTGTGTTTCATGAGCTTTATACATGTATCCATTGCTTGTGTAGGTATTGTTTTCTCTTTTGAGATAGTTAAGGTTTTATGATTTTAAGTTAACACTGCTTTAAATTTCTTATTGAAACATATTGAATTTTCTGCATCAGTTATTAAGTTTTTAAAAAAGTTAATTTCTTGTCCTCTTCAATTCCAAAATTCTCTCTTTCCACTCCCCACATTCTCTTTGATTATGTTTATTAGAAAATTCAAGATGGTCTTAAATTTAAGAACTCTAGTGTAAATGTTGGTTAAAATGTTAAAATGAATTATTTTCATAGGACTTTGTCTTAGTTTTAAAAACAATGAGGCTGGGGAGATAGATTGTAGGTAAAGTGTTTGCTGTGCAAACAAGAGGAGGGTTTGATCCTCATCAACCATTGTTTTAAAAAGCTGTCTGTGTAGAAGGGAGTGTGGGGAGGGGGTGAGAAGGATGGCTCAGAGGTTAAGATCACTGGATGCTCTTCCAGAGGGTCTGGGTTTGATTCCCATCACCCACATGGCAGCTCACAACTGATTGAAATTCCAGTTCCAGGGAATCGAATAGCCACTTCAGCTACCAGCTACACATAATACAGAGTACTCATATGTATTAAATACAAACAATTAAAAACCTTGGATGTGATGTGCTCTTGCAAGTTCAGCTCTGGGGAGACAGAATCCTGTGAACCTTGGAATTCATCAGTTAGCCTACTGAGCAGTTCTGCCCAGTGCCAGCCCTGTCCCAAAAACAAGTTGGTGCCTGAGGAATAACATCCAAGGTTGTGGTCTTGTTTATGCATACAGACTCTGTCTGTCTCTTAATCCTTCTCTCTCCTTCCCTCCCTCCCTCTCTCCCTCTCTAAAAGAGAAAAAAAAAAGATATGTAAATATGGATAACGTTGAAGAGATTTTAAGTAGTAAGAATATTTCAAACAATTCATCAAAATAAGGTAGGAAAGAAAATGAAAGTTAGATTTTTTAACTTTTAAATGCATATAATTCATGTAAATAATTTATATTTTAAAACCTTTATTACAGAAGTGTCATCATTGCAACAAAGAAATCATCAGTCTTACCTTCCGCCCTTACTACAAGTGCACCTAGTAGCGCCGTCAGTGTGGTGTCTTCAGTAGATCCCACCCACGCCTCAGACACCGGAGGAGAGTCACCAGGTGAGTCAGGTGGCAATGAAGTCAACAGTATTTTTAGATCTATTTTAGCAAATTTTAGGATTTTGTGATTCAACCAAGAAGTTTGTAAGGTGCTTTAGAAATCTTTCTGCTTTTATGTTTTACTGTTGATTGTTCACTATTATCTTTTTGTTTACAAATCTACTATTGATTGTTTACTAATATCCCCCAAAATCTGAGTGAAATTAAAAAGTAAAATCAGGACTGGAGATTCAGTTGAAGCGGTATTTGGTGAACTGGTCAGTCTCACAGAGTTTTGATGTTATTTTACTACCCAGCTCCAGTCCCCATACTTTATTTTCTCTTATGTGTCAACAAAATAAATATAAATATTTCTCTCATATTCCTGTTTTTCTTTTGAGAATAAGTCTCATGTGGCCTCCTCTGGCCTTGAATTCACTTTGTAGCTAACGATGAATCAAAACTTATGATCCCTTTGTCTCCTCATCTTAAATGCTGTAGGTTGCCACCACACTTGGTTTATGTGGTGGTGGAGAGAGACCAGAGGCTCATCTGTGCTAGACAAGCACTCTACCAAACTTACCTACATACCCACCCTGCTTTTTACTCTTAACATTTTATTCTAAAGTTTGAAATGCAATTAATTTTTAGAAAGTTCATAGCATTTAGATACAAGAGGAAGTGTTCACAGTATGATAAAGAAAATCAATGCTTTATGTACTACTCAATAGTAACTGTGTTAAGTATATGACTTCTCTGTATGGTAAAAGTAGGACAGCACATTGCAACGTGACTTGATTAATTTCATACAGTTGTACTGTTGGATGGATCTAGTACACCTAACGCCTGTGCACCTAATGCCTTACTGGTGCATGCCGCCATGCCCGGCATACTCTGCTACACTGCACATTTCATCCCTTTTCTTAGCATTTACTTTTAGTGGTTTTCTGTTTTTTTTGAGCTGAGGACCAAACCCAGGGTCTTGTGCCTGCTACAACTTACAACAACTTTAAGAATTCTTTAAGAATTCTTGAGAAGTACACATAGCATTTTCATATATAGAAAACAGTAGGTATTAAGTTTAAAATTCCACCTGGAAACCCACCGTTGTAATAGTATTGCATCATGTGGTTTAGGGTTTTATTTTATCAAAACAAAAAGAATCAGTAAACTGAAGTGACACAAACTCAAGATATCTACATGCCTCTGTCTCCTGAGTTCCTGCACCTAAGCTTTTCTTTACCTGATACTTGCTGTTTACCAGGCTGACTTGAACTCAGAGATCTCCTTGCCTTTTTGGGAGAGGATTAGAGGTGTGTCTGTATTCCAGCTGAATCACACAGACCTAGAAGGTCTTTGGATATGATTTCTCGCCAGAGAAGCCATGTTGCTGGATTAAAATTCTTCTACATAATATGTTTTTGTATGTTAACATGCTATAGTCTTTAAAAATATGATATATTTTCAAGCAGAGTTGCAAAGTATAAATAATGAAGACAAAATTGAAACTATCTCAGCAGTGGAACCAAGCTGTAGTATTCTTTACCAGTTTGTATACTGAGTGCTTGCTAATTTGCAAAATTTAGCATCAGTCTTTGCTCTATATAACATTAAGACTAAAAGGTTTGTCTTTATTTAAAAAAGTTAGTAAAAAAAGTTTCATTTCTTTTCAAATAATTTTTTACTAGGCATTGTCGACTATCCCTTGCAAGACAGACAAACACACACACACAAAGACACAAGCCTATTCACTTATACACCCTTGTAGTATAGCAGTATTTAGTGATTAAAAATTGTCACTTGATTTAATGATTCTTTACTGCAAGGGGCATCAGTTACTTAGATCCTTAGGGAACTTGTATAAATAGTATTTTACTCCCTGCATAGATGCTAGATGGAGGGTCAATTTACAGATATCTGGAAAACTGCCTGTTTGAAAGAGCCACGTTATCAGTGCATAGATAAGGAAAACACAGGTTCACGTCTTCCACGTGTTGGAAGAAGCCTTTGCATTTACATATGTGATTATCTGTTGGGAATGTTAATGTTAATATGAATCAAATTTATCATAAATTTATGTTTTCAGTTAAAATGCATAATTACATATTTTTTTCCTGTTGGTATGAAGGGCAATCTCATGTGACACTGTTGGTATATTTAGTTCATCTAATTTTTCTATTTATTTGTTTACTTTTTAATATTGCTAGTTAATTTTTATCATTCTTGTGCATGTGTCCTATGACTTAAAGATTTATTTTTATTTTTACTTATATATGTGTATGTGTCTGTGTGTGTATGCCAAGTGTGATGTGTTTGGGTGCTTGAGGAGGCCAGAAGAGAGTGATATACCTCTGGAACCAAAGTTATAGTTGAAGCTGCAGGTATAGATGTCTGTGAACTGTCTGCTTGATATGGTGTTGAGGCTCAAACTTGAGTCCTTTAAAAGTGCTCTTAACTGTTGAGCCATCTCTTGAGCCCCAAGTCCTGTGATTAAAAGAACATTTTGTAAAGTCTGTTTTGCTAGATTTACTATTAGGAAAGAATATCAGCTTATTTTCAAAGGCAGTGTTAGGAAATAATTTTTGTCATTATTTTATTGGAACAAATAGTATTCCTGTTTTTAAAAATACTGCCCTCCCCATACTGGGAATTTACTGTAAGGCCTGTGTCTGCAAAGCAAGTAAGTGCTCTACCGCTGAACTGTTCCTTACCACTCCCTCCCTCCCTCCCTTCCTCCCTCCCTCCCTCCCTCCCTTCTTCCCTCCCTCCCTCCCTCCCTCCCTCCCTCCCTCTCTCCCACCACCCAACCCTCTTTCTTTTTTTATTTCTTTTGTAATGGGTTTATTTGGTACATCTCTTTGATCTTAGGGTGGGCAACATCAGTTGAAATAAATGTGAGAAATACATGTCATATTGTTATCATAATGAAGGTTCATGAGAAAGTACAGATGATCCTGAGATAACTTAAGGGCTGTTCTTCAGGTGTCTGTGGCTTGTTCACCATGTTTGTTAGACTCTTGAGGTCGTGGTGTAGCACATGCTCTCCAGTGATGGCTAAAAGGTCATCCTCTTGTTGATAGTGACACAGCTGTTTAAAGCCAAATTAGAATTTTATCTTTCCAAGTCTTACTTCATTGAAAAGAAAACTTCTGCTTGTTATGTTTATTGGTGCTAAATAAAAGAAATTGCAAAGCTAACTCAGCGGATCAGAATCTGTCAATACTTGTCTGCTACTTCTCTACCCCTTGGGTAGGAGGGTTACCTAACACAACTGACCTTATAAAGGGATTTACATATAAATAATTAGAGAAAGACTTTAATTGTTAGACTTTATCTAAGAGTGATACATGTTTGAAAAAATACATTTAATACATGTTTGTTTATAAAGAGATCGTATTTGCTTGAATCCTTATATCTAGATCCAGAAAACCACTGTGAAATATTTCTTTTTTCTCTTATAGGAAGTAGATCTCCTAATGCAAAACTGCCCTCAGTTGCAGCAGTTGGCTCCGTCCCACAAGACCCAGCTGCACACATGAGGTACTTAAGCTGCTTGCTTAGTTATTGAAATTTGTGCTTTTTTTATGACCCACCCTCCCCTTACACCTCCCCTGAATTCTTTCAAAATTAATTTTATTTCAAAATATAATGTTTTAAAATGTTTATGAGAAATGTCCACTTGTAATAAAAATGCTACATGTATGACACATTTTTCTGAGCTTATGGTGTATATTGTGGATAATTATGAATTCTTAAGAATACATTGTACCTTTTCTTTAAAAGTGTTAAAGTGATGGTATCTGGTCAATCATGATCCTATTAATACTGCATTCTACATAGAGTTTACTTTTACTTAGAATTTTAATTTGGAATATATGTTTCAAAATTTAATTCTGAAATCTATAGCCACATTTTTATCCACTATATGCCAAGTGGTCAGAGAATTTTTGTTTTTCTTACCATAATTGCCAATTCCCTGTCTCCCCAGGGCAGTGGGGTACTTCTGTGAATGCTATATATTTGTGGGATCACACAGGCCTAAAAGGTTTGGTGAAGCACAGGGAGAAATCTGTGAGGAGTGGTTGTGGAGACCAGTATCTTTTAGAGGATTGTCTGGTAGTTTCAGTGGGAGCCCTCTGTTGCTATTATAAGATATGGAAGTACTATTGTGAACCAAGAGTAGCACTGGCTGTTGACTTGTTTGCTGTGTAAACTCTGGGTACTCATCAGTTCCCTGACATTCAGCATACCTGTTTGTTCTTCTAAATTCATTAAATGTATGTGATTGATTACATATAAACATATATGTACATTCATGCAAACTTGTTAATATGTTGAGATAATTATAAATGTATAGTTTATGGTTTGTCTAATGAAGTCTCTTAGGTTAGATTAGAAAGTGTTATCACTTCAATAAAAGTTTGAACTAGTTTTTACAAACATTTACATGCAACAACTGACAACTTAAAATAAAGACATGATATTTTATCTCAAGTTTTTTGATAGCCAAGTTTGATAAGTAGAAATGGGATGAGGTCTTGAGTTAGTTCAGATTATAATGGAGTCATTAAAAATGCTTTTAGTGAGTGAGGTGCAGTTTGCAGTAAGAACTGATGCTTAGAATGGTAGTTTGTCAGGTGTCTGTGCGAACTTGGATTGGAAAGATGTATCAGTAAAAAAGGACATTTTAGGTAGGAAGTTACTGGGCACAGTAATGTGGTTTTTTTGGCCATTTTTATTTTACATGTGACTTTGTATTTCTATGGAAGTAGATTTCACTTTAGAGCATAGAGAGCTAACTCTCAGCATCTTCTGTTAGTATTACAGAAAGGCTAGAGCATGCACTGGAGAAGGCAGCTCCTCTGCTCCGAGAGATTTTTGTGGATTTTGCACCTTTCCTTTCTCGGACACTTTTAGGTAGTCATGGACAAGAACTGCTGATAGAAGGAACAAGTAAGTGGTTTGTCTTTATTCTGTTTGTGTGCGCTTACATTATAAAGTTATATGCTCATGTAAGGGAAGTCTGCATCTTCTTAAATATGTTCACCATTGGCTGGCCCAAGTGGAGGTCTGTTTCTTTTGAAGACTTTTTCATAAATCCGTTATATTTTAATCTGTTTATTTTTTTAAACCAGCAATTTCGATGGTGTCTTAGTTAGTTGTTTTATTGCTGTGAAGAAACACCATGGCCAAGGCAACTATTACTTTTTTTATTTAAGTTTTATTACATTATGATGAGAAAAGATACATAATTTCAATTTATTTGAATTTATTAACATTTAAAAACATATTTTGAGTAAATATACTTACATCACATTCTTTTTTCCCTTTTGTACCCCAACTCCTCCGAGAGAGCCCCCCCTTCAATACCTACTATACCTTTCTTTTTTTATCATATTATATTATAAAGGACATTTAACTGGGACTGGCTTACAGGTTCAGAGGTTCAGTCCATTATCATTAAGGCAGGAAGCATGGCAGCATCCAGGCAGGCATGGTGCTGGAGAAGGAGCTCAGAGTTCTATATTTTGTTTCAAAGGCAAACAAGAGAAGAGTATTGTCTGCCAGGCCGGGTATCAAAGCCCAACCCAACATTAGCATACTTCTGCCAACAAGGCCACACCCCCAATAGTGCTGCTCTCTGGGCTAATCATATTAAAGCCCTGACAGATAGAGTATAAAAGTATTAGGCCAAAGCAGTAGCATTTATTTTTCTTGTGCTGGAGGTTGAACTTGGGATCTTGTACATCCTATCCCAGTGCTTTACTGTTGAGTTTCATCTTTAGATCAGGATTTATTTTTTAGTGCAATTAAATTAACCATGGGGATTAGGAGGAGCGGTGAAACAAGGTTTTGCATGTACTTCAGAGCCATACAAATAGCCATACCTTGCCATGTATAAACAATATGGAATGCATTATTTTTTTTCTGCTAGCACAATTATATTTTATGAATAAAATGGTACTGTAAAATACTCTGTTCTTATATATAGGTGACAAGATCTCTTTTATGTAGGGTCTGGTTAGGTAGCATGCAGAGGTAGACTGCTGAGGAAGACTAGTGACTAGGCTACATAGGCATGAGGCATTGTATAGCTAATGTTTTTAAAAGATGCCTCAACTAGGTGAAGGAAGATTCAGTTCAACAGAAAACAAATCTTCAAATACCTGATTCTATTTAAGAACTTAAGGCTGGTCGTGGTGGTTTGAACTAGGAATCCCAGCACTGGGAAGTGTAAGCTCCCAGATTGGGAGCTTTAGACCTGGCAGTGGCTACATTTTTTTATTTTTTGTTTTTTAGAAAATAAAAGGTATTTGTAAAGCCTTAACATGCCAACCAGTGCCGTTGTTTAGTTGAGGAATTATTCTTTCAAAAGAAGAAAAATTGAAGAACATGAACATAAGAGATAGGGCATGAGTGGGATGTGTGGAAGCCTTTATGGAGTAAAAATGGAGCTAAAGCTCTGAATATCAATACAGTATATTTAATACACAATTAACAGTTGTATGTCTTTGATAATTATAATGTCTCTGAGTTATTCAATCCTCATAATGGTTGGAATTACTTTCTAAATATATTCATAATAGCAAATTCTTTGAGCTGTTCTTTGATTGTATTGGGTATTTAAAGTAAATAACTCTTTAGATGGCCGTTAATGATATAAAAGTTCCTTCCTAAGGATATTTTTAGGTAATCTAAAACAAAACATAGAAAAGAAAATGTAAATAATCAGTTTATAGGAAATGGGGAACACATATCAGACAATGGCTTGCATTTCTGTTAAGGTTTAGTGTGAGGTCGGAGGTCAAGGTACTAATAAGAGTGTTTGGGATGTCTGCTGCCATGAAACAAAATGGAAACTTGATTGATAGCTGGAGGGCTGAAGGGAGAGAGTGTGGTGGGGAAAGCAAAGGTCAGGGAGCCATTTCCCTCCCCTGCATGTATAATAATCAGCTCTCTCCCAAACAACATGTAGATGATCATGATCAATATGGCTCGTGTTATATGCATTTCTATGAGTGTCATGAAATATCATTATAGAGGAAGTCAGTAGATGTTTGAGTATCCTGAACGTTAAAGTAGTTTACAGAATGGTCATTTTGATACCAAGTTTAAAGTAACTGTAGACTACTTTGTTTAGTCACACCATCAAATGTGTACAGGTATAGTTGTTAGCTCAATATTAACATTTTAATTTTAAATCAATTTGGATAAAAATAGCATAAAATGAATCTCTGGAATTTTAAAACAACTTCGTGTTTTTAATATAACCTTCTCTTTAACATAGGCCTGGTCTGCATGAAGTCCAGCAGTTCAGTTGTGGAGCTGGTCATGCTGCTGTGTTCCCAGGTGGGTGCAACCACGTCACATGGCCGTCACATGGCCGTGCACAAGGAAGCTCTCAGGCTTTGTTTGACAGCCTTTTGCTTTATTAAGTTTTTGTGGCAAAAAAGTTTTGAGTGTTATGTTAAAATAATTAATTTGTATCTTAAAATGATTACTTATATATAGTATAGATGATTTTGAAACATGAACTGAGAGAGAGAGAGAGAGAAAGAGAGAGAGAGAAGATAAATGAGAAAAAGCAGTTTTTAGAATTACACTAAAATGTTTGGATCAGTTGATCTTGAAATGACAGTCTCTGCTCTGTGTCCTAACGATCTAGAAGTCGCTTTATTCATGTACTTTGTAGAGTGCCTCTCTGAATTCCCTTGGGAATCATGTGCTTTGCCTCCCTTTTGTGCAGAAGCTATAAAATGAGTAATAAATAATTTTGAATCCTTGTCATTGCTAATTATTTTTGACATACACAGTAGACTTGGGAAAATACCAACAAAGATGTGACAAATCATCATCATAAGCTGTGCAAAACAAATTCCTCAGAGCAAAATTAATTCCAGTGTTTAGAAACCTTGTGGTTAGCTTTAACGATTTAAAAAACTTAAATAAAATTTATGTATACTGTGATGTTTTGTTTTTGATTTTCAAGTAAACAAATGAATGCTTTTATTGAGAGTTTTTTCCTTCTTCTGTAGTCTTTTTAAAGTGGTATCTTGCTGGTAGTAAATTCCTGTACTTAAAACTTTAAAATAGCCTTTTTTAATAGGAAGAGTATTGCTTTAGAGGTCAAGGGTTCTGACCCATTTCAACACCTTTGACCTTCATTTACAGCTCTCATGGTTTGCTTGCCTAACGAATAAGGATAATACAAAATTAATGTTTCTTTGCATTGATTTGTTCATTTTAGTGCCTATGTTGCCAAATTTATTCAGACTGTGCTGATAGACATTTCATGAATACAAATTAAAGAATCATAGAAGGTGTGAAAAATCAATACTATGTGTTATCAATACAGTGCAATAAGAACAATTACTCCTTGAGAGTATAGCTAATGGAATTTTGTAATGAACTTCGAAGGAACAGTTACATTTCTTAGAGGGCTTATTATTCTTTGATTTTTATGTGCATTCTTTTTAATAATTTATCCAATTTGTTTTAGAATACTTCTTTTCCAAAATCTCCCTTGTTAAAATTTCTCATTAAGCCATCTGATTTTAAATAATTGATTGTTTATTTCTTGTATGAAAATCACCAGATAAGAGTTTTATATCTGTTTGAAATTACCTTTCCTTTTAGTCCTTATGGTTTTGTCATAAGATTATGGTTCTGTTGTTTATTATGACATAGCTGCTTCATATGCAAATTTTAATAATGGAGTTTCATCTTTTAGTTTAGAATTGAATTTGGTTTGGTACCTGAAAGCTCCTTTCAATATAGCACAATATGTATCTGAATGTCAGAAGCTGCTCAGATAAAGAATGACACATGATAACAGCCATTTGTCATGGATGTCACTGTGCTGCTTAATGCTTATCTGATCAAATGGCATATGGAAATCACTTAGAAGAGTGAAATTTTAAAAATCAGAAATTCTCAAGGCTTTTGTTTGAATAACACACATTATTAGGTATTTGAAGTCCTCAGCACTTTTTTTATGAGTTCTTCAAAAAGTCCCATGGCATCTCTAGGAGACGTGACACAGTGTGAAAAATGAAGCTAGAATTAGCTCCACATGTATACAGATTGTTCCAGAGTGATAATTACATTTTTCACTTTGAATTTTCCTAATTCAAAGAGGTCAACTTGGTAATCACAAAAGTGATTTATTTTGTTAAGAAGTGAACTGTCTTTTTCTATGTGAAAGCTGAGGAGATATGAAATTGAATTTCTAGGGGACATTTTGCAGATTCTGGGTGGGGATATCTTGAGTTTGATTGATAATTTTTTTTAGTGTGAGATAGGGTGGGAAGTAAAAAGCTACCCTCTTGCTAAATTTTTAATTAATTTTTTAAGAGGAGATGGAAGGGATTGAGTGCCAAAGATCAAAAGATCAGGTCAAAAACTCCTTTTTAATCACATAAATAATGGGATATGCTTATGAACTTAACATCTGCAAATTTGATTTAGAACTTTACAAATTAGTTGATGTTAATTTCATGGCAGTCAGCTGTATCCTGATTATTTTTCTTGAGCCCATTCGCAACTTATTTTCTTTTAAAAATTTAAAGACAAGGTGTTTAACCGTACTTTATTAGCAAATATGTTTAAGTATAAATTAAAGATCTTATCATATGTGATTTGCTGTCAATAAACAAAATGTATCACTATAAAACTCTTTAAGGGTTTGGCCAACACATTTCTTACTCTTTCCTCGTTACTAGTTGATTAAGCATTATTTTATCCATTATTTAAAACATCTAGTCTGTGTTGGTAGAATTGAAAAGCTCTCTTATTATTCAATATTTTGCTTTTGAGTAAAGTTTATTAAATTAATTTATGTATTATATCTCATATAAAATAACTCAAGTACTAGGCAAGCTCAAAACATTGATCTTTTTTCTTAAAATTAATTTCTTTCAGTGCTGTGGAATAAATTTTGGGCCTTGCACATATCAGGCAAATGCTTTGCCAAAAACTCACATCCTTAGCCCAAATTGCTTTCCTTAAAATATAACTACATACAGTATTAAAGGAAGTGCATATTTCCAGATACACAAAAAAAGTTGAGAAAGTTTTCGGCTATACCCCAAATTCAATTTGTCAAAAAATGCAAAAATGCCCTCCTATTTGTTGCATTTGTGTATAAATCTGTTAAAATTATTTTAAATAAAATATTAAATAAATGTTTTAAGTAATACTACTTCAGTGCTCTATAAAGTGCTTGTATCTTCCTCATTTGACATTAATATCATTTTTGAAAGAACTGACATTGCAATCCAGGCCACTTTATAAAAGTGTTGTGTTGCTCATCCTAATTCAGCCTGACATACATTCCAATAACACTGCCTCCCTTCTTGGGTTTAAAGCTAAATTTATGACTGTGCATTGTGAAGTGCATCATTTAAAAATGGTTTCAACCCAAAACATCTAATAAATAAATAATGTGTATGGCTACTCAGTAGTAGACTTTCTAGACTAGAAATCATTCCATCGGATACTCAACAGTCCACTATCGGAGAGGGCTGTCAGATAAATCTTGTGGTAGCGGCATTCATGTCCTGTAAATCACATATTATTGTCTGAGCCTTCTGCCAGGTCATCTATTCTTTTCCCATTTATCAGAAATGCATACAGTCTATAGAAAAACTAACAGCACCATGTAGTCTGGCTTGGCGTCCTGTCTGAGTTATCAATTAGCAGCATAAGTTTATTTAAATGTTTAGCCTGATTTAAAAAAAATAAATCAAAGTTATTAATATTTTTGGAAATACTTTCTTCACATGAAGGTAATGATAGGGTTGGTGATTTTCACTCAAGGTTGCTGTGTCTTTGGCTTGGAAATTAACAACTGCTGATAGTTGCATAGACACATACCAGTCAGCATCCTTTTGTTCTTAATGTTGGTTTTATGTTGATAGTTTTGTGGAATATTAGTAGAACTTTCATTTTTCTTTCTCTGATTTCTTCTTCTCCCCCTGATAGTTCCGATTCTGTATGTTGAATTTGTGTTTGCAGAGTGTGTGATAGGTAATGCTGTTGTTCAGTGCTCTCTCCTCCCCCTTTCATTCATACATTCATCATCATGGTTGCTATCTCATTATAGATAGGTGATTCACAGAAACAAGTAATTACCAAAAAGCATGCTCATCATTAGATAGCTGGCGTCTGAGAGGTGAGGCTTGAATGTCCTTTATTGTCATCTTCAAGTCTTAAACTTACCCAAATGTGTCATCCTTTTTCTGTCTTGGCACATAATTTTTAATTCCTTATTAGTGTCACTCATAAAATTACTCTTTTTGTTTTTGTAATTTTGAGATGGAGTCATTGTAAGTAGCTCAGGCTGTCCTGGGACTTTCCATTTTAACATGGGTTGGGTTCAAACTTGTCATCCTTCTGCCTCAGTCTCTTGAGTGCTTGGATTACTGATATACATTGTCATGTCTGGTTTATTCAGGATTTATAAGAAGTAAACCCAGGGCTTTCATGTATGCTAGGGAAACACTTTACAGATTGAGCTATGTGTCCAGCCTCAAGTCAACCCTTTACATACACACACACACACACACACACACACACACACACACACACACACAGATATATGAGATCCAACTACAGAATTTAAACTTTGGTGTATATTTATTTGTAGACGGCCAAAAGGCCTAAGATGATAATCTGTAATGCTTATATGAATATAGAAAATTTTCATTAAATGTTTGTTGGATAAGTGAGGAATATTATAGCTTTGTTGTTGTTGTTGTTTGTTTGTTTCTTGGAAGAGATGGATGAGACAGGACCTTCCTATGTATCTCACTCTGGCCTGAATCTTGTTATCCTCCTGCTTCAACCTCAGGTTCTGGGATTACTATAGTGCCGTATCTATAGATTAGTGGCATAACTAATTGATTTGATTTTACAAGAGCCAATTCTCTTTACACTTAAAATCTTTGTGTTTTATTATATAATAAAAATACTTTTAAAAAGTATGTTTGCTTTTATATAAAGTAGGATAAAAGTAACTTTATATCCCATTAGCTTCTGCTCATTGTCAATTTTTAGTATGGCTGCCCCAACACTGGGTTCAGTTATTCAGTGTAAAAGTTCAAGTTAAATTGAGGGTCCTAAGAGCTGTTTTAATTCTTATATTACAATTTTTTTCTTTCATTACACTAAAGTTGGTTACAGAAAACCAGTTCCTGTCCATTACACTAAAGTTGGTGGCAGTACATATTAGTGACATAAGCTGTATAAACACTTCCTAGATGAATAGATTAATATGCTTGTCTATTTAGATAAGAAGTCCTTATTCATATCAATTCGTATGTTTTAGAGCCATTGGAAAGTTTTTCTCTAATAAGCAGAGTCCATCTTACTCAGGAATAATCTTATTCTAATTCTATGGTAATCTGAAAGACTAATTCCAGTTCTGAATTTTTGCTGTAGGTTTTGAAGGAAGGACATAATATATTTTGAGTACATATTAACTGATGAGTTTCAGGTCTTAGTCAAATGGAGGTAATGACTTGGGTTTTTTGTTTGTTTGTTTTGCTTTTTGCTTTTTGATCTGTAGCCTCACTGTGCAGCCCAGACTGGTCTAGAGCTAGCAGTGCTTTTGCCTGTGTTTCTCACGTGTTGATTTAGGCCCATGTTTCTATGCTATCTCCTGATGACCTCTTTTGAGAAAATTTTGTGTAAATTCTTTGTGTCTGTGTGTGTGTCTGTCTGTCCATTGAAGTACTTTGATTGCCTTTAAGCCACTTCATTGGCCTAAGCCTAGCATTATTTTCTTGCAGCTGACATGATAAACAGTGTGAGAAATATTGAACCTCAGGTTATTGAAAAATAACACGTAAATACAAGTAAATTAATATCTTGATATGTGACTAAAATTTTGAAAAAATTTAATTTATATTTAAATAGAAGGACATCACTATTTTCTTTTTCCTTGCTCAAAGCAGTTTGCAGAGCAACAGATTTAGAAAATGGGCTAAATGTTGAAAACATACTTTTTGACATGTTGTAAATATTCTATATCTTTCGTAACCAACCACTTTTACAAGGTAAATAGTACTTTGGGGGGCAATTGATTTCTTTAAGAGTAGTTTATATGTACCATGGTCCAACCACGATTAATGCATTTTTATATTTAAGCATTTTTATTATGTTACTCTTTCCATTTTCATGTTTTTATACCTCTTCTTTGGAATACACTTTTAGAAAATTAGTGGATATAAATTGAGTGTTTCTGAGCTTTTATTATTGTCAGTACCTATGATCTTTTGATCACTAATGGAATAAGAATCAATAGCATAGACCCTACCATTAATATGGGAGAAAAAAAAGTGTAATCAGTCAGTTCTGTCACAGAGCAACTGTGAGCACTTTATCTGTGTAATTTGCAGTAAATGGAAGAATAGTTACTCTCATCGAAGTGTTCAGAGCTAATTTAATTTTTGTGCATTGTAAATAGTTGACCTTATAAAATGATGCTAAAGGCCTTCCTAGCATAGATAAGACATTTCTGAGAGCTACCGAGGATAGTTGAATTGATCATAAAAATCTTAGAATAACTGACAATTTAAAAAAGACATTAGCTTATTAATTACTTCATGCTTAACCACCCAATGTTTTGAATTGTTCCAAATCTTTATAAAAATAACTTTATATTTGAAGGTAGAAACCTATGTCTTCATATAACAGCAAGAACATACAAAAGTCAAAGTAAATGAAGTGTATTGTTTTTTTGAAGAACAAAATGCGCATTAAAATGTTGAAATCAAATGGTATGTTAGTGAACATACACTGTGCCCTGCTCTTTGTTTATGTTTTGATGTAGACTTTTCTTTGATATTAATTAAAGTGCTTTTTACAGTCAAAGAAAAACAAAATTTTATTTTACATACTGGGTTCAGTTTGAAATACAGGCGTCCCGTTGCTTTACCAGCACACTAGGATTTAGAAAACACAACTTTAAAAGGTACATTTTGTGGAATGGGCAGTACACCCTGTGGCTTGGCGGTCTAGTCAGAAGGATGGGACCATGCTGGCTATGTAACGACATCTTTGAACATATTCTCAAGGGTGGTAAATGCAAAACAAAGTAATACCAACTGGCACTTAATTCTGCAAGCTCCCTGCTGATTTGGGTATTCAGTGAAATGGAACTCTTCCTGACAGGAAGTCAGCTTGTGAGTATGGAGACATTTGAAAATAGAGTGTGTTTTAATTTGACTCCCTGCTGTTTTACAACTCCTCTTTTAAATTTTGGGTTAAGAAGAGAGGAAAAGGGAGGAACACAAATGGGAATATCCAGAGTATGGCATTTCTCTTTGATTTAAGGTAACTGTGAGTACAGGTCATTGTCTGTTTCACAGTTACTATTGCTTTTTTTTTTAATTTGTTTTGTTTTGTTTCTTGTTTTTGTTATTTTGTTTTTTTGCTTGGTGCTCACCTTCCTAATCCAACTTTAAATCAGTCTTCTAGTTGTGGTATTACAAAAGGTCAGCTTAAAACTATAGTTTTAAATTTCCTTTGTTTAATCTCCCTTTAATGACTTTTTAAAGGATCAAGTATATTCAATTTTACATTTTTTACACAAAGTATACTTATGATATAATACTAGATTACATTTAGCGTACTTAATTAAATTTGACCTTTCCAGCTTTTTATCTAGATTTACATATAAATCTTTAAAGTATTTGCACTGCTTGCTGAGTTTTGAAATAAGAGTTTTTAGTGTGTTGTAGTACCTTCACAGGTACAGTTAGAGTATTCTGTAAGCATTCTATCTATTATACCTTGATAGTGTATACTTTTTGGTCATGCTACTTTCTTATGACATAAATGTTTAGATGTTACAACATGATGCTAACAAGATATGAAGCTAAGTGACTTTGGGCAATGACTAATTTTGAATATTTGTTAACATTTTTCCTCCTGTTACTGGCTAACAAATAACATGGAGTGAATCAGTTTCTTTTAAATTCCAAAGATTTTGTTTCTTAATGAGAGCTATGAGAGCACTGAGATCTTGTTAGTTACTATTTGTAAAAGTATACAGAACTGCTAGTGGAACAAACTAGGCTACATGCTGAAGTTGTTAGTGCTGACTGTGCTTCTAGCACACAGAATCTTCTTCATCAATCACCTCAGTGCCTGTTTTTCCTCTCAGGAAATTAATTTATGTCTTATATCTTTATCTCACAAAATAAAATAACATTATTTTCATCTCTGTGATTATTATCTATATTTATAATCACATGTCCCGTCTAACCTGTTTCCATGTTGAACCATAAAGAATTAGCTCCAAGAGTTCCTCAAAGCCCAACAACTTTTGCATTCTTTTCCATATAGCTAAGTTAAGGGTCACATGGGCTCTCTTCTGTAGATACCACAGGTGATTCTACTGCTCTGGTTCTCATCATAATGATAGCTCTTCCAGGAAGGCTAGTGTACCAAACTACAGGAAGCACTGGCAGTGTTAGTAACCTCAGTGTTGAAGGCCTCTCCTTTGTAAAATCTAGTCCTCATTTATACCGCCTTTATCTTTACTTATTTTATGTTTAATTTACAGATTTTCAAAATGTTTAAAAACTTACTAAATATATCATCATCATTAAAAATTTGTGTTATGTGCTCGCTTTGGCAGCACATATACTAAAATTGGAACGATACAGAGAAGATTAGCATGGCCCCTGTGCAAGAATGACACGCAAATTCATGAAGCCTTCCATTAAAAAAAAAATTGTGTTATATGATGGTTCTCAAAGTTTTGTCAGTTTGGAAAAGGACACATATCATTGGAGAAATTTCTCTTAAAAATCAGAATCTGCTTCAAAAACTATACTAAGTACACAAGGTGATCGGTTTGTTCACCACTTTATCTTACCTCCTGACATTTATATATTTATCAAAACAGAACAGTGCACATGGAAATAATACAATTAAATACCACAATTTTGAGCATTGTGTTGAGACAGAAAAGGCTTCAGATATAAAAGCATCAGATTTTCAAGTTACTTCTATTGGTATTTAAGTTATGTTGTAGGTAGAAGAATGGCTGACATCATGACGTCCATCCAGAGCATGCGGTAGGACTTCTGTGTTGTTCTAGGTATCAGCTAACATCTTATTAAGTGCACTGATAAATATTTGAAGATTATGGAATCTTATGCCTTTCTACAACCAAAGTTATTATTTGTATGATTGGCCAGTGGGTTATGGCTCAACACCTAAGAAATTAATATTCCTTGTATGTTTCTTAGATAGTATATGTTTAAAATCAGAGACTGGAGTTTTATGGCTGTATGTAGTATGATGTTCAGACAATTTTACTTCTGAAGACATATCATTTCACAGCATAAACATAAATCTTACTTGTTCATGATGAATTATAACCAAATGTGTGTGTTTTTGCAATTATTCTTTATTTGAAGTTAGACTTGAGCACTGAATTAAAATCTCATTTTATATTAACCTTGACAGTTTTTTCAATGAATTATATACATGCAAGGTAGGTAGTGTGCAGAATTAGGTGACTTCAAATGGTTAAACAGCAGGAAAGTTTCTGCTTTTAGTTAAAAGCTGCTGTTTTCTGTATGGGCTTATTTACCACATGTTTAATTCTTAATGCTGTGTGCTGTGGGACTGTGCATGTGAAAGGCAGCATAAAGAGCTCTGCCTCCAAGTCTATGGCTGGTACTTGCTACACAATAATAAAAGCACTATTTTATTGGGTTACTTGTAATTAACTTCAGCACTAGACATCCATATAAATCATTGGTAATCTGTTTTCGTTAGATTTTTATTTTTTTTTTAAAACTGAGTTAATGTACTTGTTTCTGTTGTCTTTTTACATATGGATTGAGGTTGTAATTATTTTTTGGAAATAGTCTGTCACAAACAGCTATATGTACATTGAACAAATGATTGAGGCAAGCTAATGAATTTTATGTAACATTTTATAAAGATTTGTTATTCGAATAAATATTCAGTAGTAACATTGTTTTGTTGTGAAACTTAATAAATAGTGATTTTATTCTTCCAAGTCAAAAAAGTATCTAGACATTTGAGCAGTTAAAGTGACAGCAGTTATTAATTAGAAAATATTTATGCTTTTTGTATTAAAAAGTTCTGGCAATGTGAAGATATCCAAATGTATCAATTCCTGTTTATCAATTAATGAAAAGTCTTTTAAAACATTTTACAACTGAACATTTCATCCTTCATATATTTTCTTTTTTGCACATGTTTGATGAATAGCTCTTTATATACTGATTTTATAATGATTTATACTCATACTTTTCATGATTATCAGTTTATAATAAAAATTATAGAAACAGACACCTTTATAGAATGTTATAGAAACATTTCCATGTGTATATATCTGGCTGAGTTCAAGATAATAGTATATGTTAATCCAAACCAAGTTTTGGAAAGAAACAATGAATGCATATGGAACATGCTTGTAAATCTGTAGGAGAGGCTTTAGAGAACATGCGTTAATCTAATTTAATTTTATGGTATTAAAATCTTTATTTGATCATTGTGAAATGAGTGTTAAATGCACTGAGGATGGAGGTGGGAGCCTTGAAGAAAAATGGACAGGCCATGAAACTAATGCTCTAAAAACTAACTTGATTGGTGAATACTTTTTACTACATTGAGTACATTAGATGGCTTAAAAATGTTTAAAAAATAATTAGCTGTTTTATATAGTTGTAATGGATGTCTTTCATGCTCTCCCTCCAGCAGTCTTTAATGAACCCGCCTTGTAATTTCAGTTCAGGCTTTGAGATTCCCTGTAGACTTGACTTCAGACCTCAAAGGGCACGAGTTGCCATATGTCTGGAGAAGCCGAGTTGCCAAGCAGACTGACCATGTACTAATAGGACACATTTATATAGCTCCTGAGTGTGGAGCCTGATAGTCTTAATGATGATCATCTGTTGGGAGCGTAAAGCTAGAAAGGCTTAGAACCACTGTGCTGTCTATGGAAACCATACTTTCTGTATTTAACAGTGAAGTATACTAACAAAGAACTGGGTTCAGAAATTATTAGAAATTCATTGATCGAAGGATGATTTTTAGACATACTTGAAAACAAATTAGGATATATTCATAATAATTAAATGTTTGAGTATGTGTTATCCTTATCTGTTTTAGTTTAAAAATCTCTATTCACTCTCAGTTCTACAGTTTATACATTCCATGAATAGTTACTTTTAAAATACCCATTTCCTTGTACATAGGGTTTCATTTGATGTTTTTTTTTTTTTTTTTGCTAATGAGTATAAAATTGAGCCGTTTGCTTAGATTTTAATAGAATTCATTTTCTCCTATTTCTAACTTAATAGTTACTTAGACATGTTTTTCATTTACTCGTAGAACCAGACTATGCTTTTATATAAAACGAGAGCAGTCCTTTTCCAAGGGCAGTTACTTGTTTTTACTGTCACAGAAGGACATTCCATCTGAGGTGAAGGTGGAGTCAGGCTTTTCCTTTGCACTTCTGCCTTATTCTTTCCTGGCATGTGCTTATAGTAGGGACAGTGACTAGACAGATGCACTCTTGAGAGAGTGCTGACAAACAGCCGATGCTCCTGAAAACTCACTGAACGCTTCCCTTGAGCTCTGAAGTCTACTGCATCCATGGCAAGAACAAGTTTTGCCTCAGTTTGACCTTTGGTCTTATGTATAGTATTTTTCAGTTTTGTGTTCACACATGTTCCTCTTTATTCAAAATCTCCTTTCTGACCACTTTCTTTGATTCTTGATAGTGTTTTGGTCATCTCATTAGGTCACTGGAACTTAGCAAATCTAGTTTAAATTTTTTAAAAATAATAATGGCAGGTGAATATATACTATTTTAAAAATTAGTGTTGGCATTTGATTAAAAATCCAAACCCTAGCACTGTGTCACTGCAGTCCAACTCCTTAGAAGTCTAGGCAGGAGGATTGCTTGGGCATGTATGTATGTATGCATGCCCAGCCTAGGGAACATAGCAACGGGGCTTTAAAAAGGAAAACACTTGAGACTTATGGTGTAGTCTGTTATCCCCTCACATGAGAGGCTGCTAAGAAGATTTATATATAGAGAAGGATCAGAAGTTCAAGTTCAGCTGTGGCTATGTAGAGCATGCGAGTCAGCTTGAGCTAAATGAGACCTTGTTAAACAAAATAATACAAAAGGAAATAAAGACCGCACATGTACACACATGTACATGCTCCCTCGTAAACAAATGAATGTATAGATAGATATATATCACAATAAATAAATTCTAAACCAGGATAACAAAAATAACCGACCAAAGCCAAAATAAACCATTAACACCTAACACTTTTTATGTAAGAATGAAAATTAGTAATTACGAGTTTAAATGTTTGTTAATTTAGTTTTCATTTCTTTCTTTTATATCAACCATGTTTAATTCCAGATTTCACAACTTATTTTAAAGGATAATATTATAGTACCCACATAAATTGTTATTTTTATTTGACAGGTTAGAATATCAAGATTAGAAAAGCAATAGATACTTAATAATTACTTTACAATACATTTGTATTTTCATAACTTTGACATTGGTATTCATGAAACTTGAATGATTGTTCTTATTTAAAAACAATATAAAAGAAGTATTTATTGTTTACATAGGAAAACATGCATACATCGGGGAGGTTCATCTATCCACCTGCAGGCATGAGGAGCAGCCAGGAACCCACCAGTGGCCAGGGGTGTTTTATTGTGTTGTTTGTCACCACCAGCCAAGGACAAGTAGGGCATCTACAGGGGTCTCAGACACTGACAGAAGCCCTGCCCTTAATTACTGGATATGCTGTGTCAGGCATAATCAGACACTAGATCATTGCTTTTCCTACATAGCTGAAGGTGTCTTTTAGGCACTTTCCCTTCTTTTGCAGTTTCCTACTTTAGCTTTCCTGGCTTATTCTAGAATCCTCACCTCTACATAAATTATTGAAACTTCTTTTCATATTTTATTTAATCTTTTTTTACAGTCCAGATTTTATCCCCCTTCTGGTCCACCCTTTGTTCCACATCCCATCCTCTTCCCCCTCCTTCATTTCCATGACGATCTCCCCACCTCCCCCAGCCCCCATCTCACCAGACCTCCCCACTCCCTGGGACTTCCAGTCTCTTGAGGGTTAGGTCATCTTCCTCTGCTGTATTTGTGTTGGGTGCTTCATATCAGTGGGTATATCTTGGGGGTCCAGGTCAATTGAGATTGCTGGTCCTCCTACAGGGTTGCCCTCCTCCTCAGCTTCTTCCAGTCTTCCCTAATTCAATCACAGGGGTCAGCAGATTCTGTCTATTGGTTGGTTGTAAATACCTGCATCTAACTCTTTCAGCTGCTTGTTGGGTCTTTTGCAGGGCAGTCATTATGTGCTCAGCACCTATGGTTTCTAGTGCCACATCCTGAGCTGATGGTGAGCCTGTCCCAACTAAGATGATGGCATCCTATCTACTGAGCATTTCCATTAGCATTCTTGAGATTCATTAGGTATAAGCAAAGAAGCTGTATGGAGATTACAGTAGGTGTTCATTTGACCCATAGCCAGTGTAACATACTCAACTGATGTATGCCATTATGCCAGTGAACACTCTTATTCAAGAGACAGCTTTCCTATTGTATAAATAACAATTTAAGGACCAATGAAATAAAATAAAATAAAATAAAATAAAATAAAATACAAGGCAGCCTAATTTCTACCCACAAAGTAACAATTACCCTCAACCAATAGAAATCACAGGAAAGGAGAAATGCCAGCTTGCTATAAAAGAGTTTTAAAACCAATTTCAAGAAGTAGTGGGGACTTCCTTGGGGATATGGGGGGAGGAGGTATGGGATGTAGAACAGTTGGGGTGGACCAGGAGAGGGATAAAATCTGGAGTGTAAAAAAAAAAAGATTAAATAATTTTTTTAAAAAAGAAAACTCAACAGATACAAAGAAGTAGGAACAATTCAGTGAGGTAGGAAAACATTTCATGCTATGAATGAGAAATGTAGCAGTGAGTCTATAGAAGAATCAAACATTTTGGAACTCAAATAAATGAAAAAAAATGCACTCATGATAGTTGCCAACAGACTGTAGAAAGCAGGAGAATTTCAGAGTTCAAGAGTTATCATTTGAAATACCAGTCAGATTAATAGTCAGAAATGAAGAATGACTGTGGAACCCATGAAACTAACACTCGTCTCAATGTGGACTATGATTAAATTGTTAATTTTCTCTATTCTTACTCAACACAGTGATAGAAATCCTAGGCAGAACAGAAGAGAAAGAAGTAAAAGGCACCTGAATAGAAAATTAGACATTTTCTGTTAGCTGTTGACTTGATTTTATATGCACAAAACATAAAGTATGTACCAAAGATTTATCAAAATTGATAAAATATTATAGGACACAAAATGAACATACAAAAATCAATAACATTTTATATACCTATATAATGCTTAGAAATCAGTCTCTTCTTAAAATTGTTACCATAATTAAGTAGAAAAGAAAAAAAACTAAGAATGTTGTTGACTCATTAAATATTATAAAACATTGACTAAAAAAATTAAAGAGTATACCAAAATCTAGAGAGACATTCCATGTTCATTTATTTTCACAAAGAACTATATGTTCATACTACTGAAAAGGATGTGCAGATTATATTTAACATTCATAGAAAAAGATAAAAGCAATTCTAAAATTGACATGGAACCTCAAGAGAAAGTAGTTAGTCAATTCAGTCTTGAATAAAAAGAACATAGCTGAAGACCTAATAATAAATGGCCTGCAGGTAACACAAGGTTATTGTAGCCAGAACAACACAGACTTGAGTTTAAAATGAACACAAGTAACAGTGAAACAGAGTCGAGTGCCCACAGTGCTACAGCAAACTGATTTTTACCGACAATAAAAGCATATTGGAGAAGACTTTTTGAACAGTATTTAATACCAACAAATGTGTATATTAGTTTCCAGACATATGCAACTAGACATCTATCTTGCAAAATGTATAAAAACCCACGGAAAATGGATTTAGGATCTACATATAATACTTGGAGCCAGTATTCTTCCATTAGAGAATATAGCAGAGACACTTTGATATTTTTGTGCATTGCTTCTCTAGAGGGAGAATAACAGTTCAGTGAACTGACAAAAAGAAAAAATAGAGAAATACAGTTATCTCACATTACAGAGCCTCCTGTTGTCAAGAGGAACAATGAAGGGTTAAGAGGTGGCATACGTACTGAGAGACAGTGTTTGCAAACTGTGATAATCTAGGCTAGTCTATATTATGTAATAATAATATGTAATAATGGATTAGTACTTTGAATATATAACATACTACAAGAAACTGAGCAGCAACTTGAAACGTAAAAACTAAAATCATCGAGGATACTTTCTTAATCCCAGCACCTGGAAGGCGAAGGCAAGAGAATGAGGAGTTCAAAGCTGGCTTTGATTAGATAGAGTGTTTGGTGCCAAACTGGGTTACAGGAAACCCTGTGTCAGCAAAGCAGAAAGTCAAAAACCAAAATTAAGGCACCGTAGAAATTCACAAATTATTTGAATAGACATATTTCAAGAGCAGATAGGCCAGCTTCTAAAAAGTATATAAAATGCTTAGCTTGTTAACCATAAAAATTACTCAAAAAGTTAAAATATAATTTAGAAATAATTTAGGTCACAAAATAAGTTACTGCACTGATTATCAAAACTGATGACTTCCCAAAAGAAAGTGATAAGAAAAATTACATGTAAGAAATCTTATAAAAATGTGTCCTGAATCTATGTGCTTTTGAATATGTTAATTTTTAGAAGTCACTCTAGTCTTTTAAATTTTTTTACCTGTAAAATATAGGCAAAGCCATTTATACTTTCTTTTTTTGTTTGTTTTTTGTTTTTCGAGACAGGGTTTCTCTGTGTAGCCCTGGCTGTCCTGAAACTCACTTTGTAGACCAGGCTGGCCTGGAACTCAGAAATCTGCCTGCCTCTGCCTCCCAAGTGCTGGGATTAAAGGCGTGCGCCACCACGCTGTTATTACTTTCTTTTTTTCCCCATTTTTTATTAGGTATTTAGCTCATTTACATTTCAATTGCTATACCAAAAGTCCACCATACCCACCCACCCCCACTCCCCTACCCACCCACTCCCCCTTTTTGGCCCTGGCGTTCCCCTGTACTGGGGCATATAAAGTTTGCAAGTCCAATGGGCCTCTCTTTCCAGTGATGGCCGACTAGGCCATCTTTTGATGCATATGCAGCTAGAGTCAAGAGCTCCGGGGTACTGGTTAGTTCATAATGTTGTTCCACCTATAGGGTTGCAGATCCCTTTAGCTCCTTGGGTACTTTGCATAGAGAAGAATTAATGTAATATCATTAGTAACGGCATTCTTTTTCTCTGTCAGAAAAACCTTTTCTACCAAAACACTCGCTTGACATTTGCGGAGTGGTAGTCTTTATGCATGTATGTACTCATACTTGTGACTGCATGACTTCAGACATTAGTAACCAAAGATTGTATCTTAGTACAAATTGATTAGGCAACAGTTATGGTCCTCGGATGTGATAATCAATTAAATATAGCTTAGGCATAGGTATGAAATTATTGACTCTGCTGCTTTTTGAGTTCTTCCTCTTGAAAGTGCTGAAGTGTGCTTTGAAATTACTTACTTGCATTAGTGGTTGGATTTGAGGCTTTTAACGTGTTTTCATCAGGACCTCTGGGGAAAGGATAACCAAGACTTTTAAATGTACTATGCATTTTGCATCACTATATAATTGTAAATACTGTGATGAAATATTGAAATGATCATGAAAGATGATGACCATTAAGCTTTTTCTCAACTATTAAAACTCACTAAAGGTTATATTGAACTGTGGTTTACAAAATTGTTTAGACTAACGCCTTGTTGATAATTGTTTCTGAGCGGAGAAAAATGCCTTCAAACACCATGATTAATGAATATTCTTTTTAGTTTTGGCAACTTCCACAAATTACTGTAGTGAGTGTTTTATTATACAGAAAATGTATTGGCTTTGAACATTGTGATTATCAAAAAAAAAAAGAAAAACAAAAAGAAAAACAAAAAAAAAACCCAAGGATGTTTTCTCTTAAGCTTCAACTTCCTTCTCATAAGCATTGTTAATTCTGTTATTATATCATTCCTTTTACTTAACTGAAACAACAAACAGAAAAGGATTTACAGAGCTCTCTGTATGAACAAGAAGTCCAGTGATAAACTTGATTTTTTTGAGTGCCTATAAAATTGTAATTCTCTAGTTGCCTTATGTACCGTCTTGTCTAACTTGTATTTTCTGTTCTTTAAAAAATATTTTAAAGATAATATCTAATAGGTTTTATTTTAGTAGTTTCATGAGTAATATCATTAAAATTTTAGTTTGTGTGTATTTATTTATTTAGTCAGAAACCTAAACATCTTATATTTAAATGCAATTAAAACTATGTATATATCTTTCTAGTCAGTTATTGATCTGATTTATTTTTAATTTAAAAGAAAAGTATAATTTTATTTGACATGTAATCTAAATTTAGGGTATTTTATATTTGAACTGGTGATTTTTATAGTTATAAGTACTAATTTTAATATGTTTTCAGTCTAACTTTATTCTATTTAATTTTTTCTGGAATTTGAATGAAATATTTTGTGATTTAATTTTAGGTAAGAATTCATTTGGTAAAAGTAAAATCATAGTAAAGCTTACCAGCTTATTGAAAATATAGACAAGAGTATGCTCATGTTTTTATATAAAATTAAATTTTATAATGAATCTGTTTGAGTACACTTTTGAATAATATGGGTTTGAATACAAGATGATACTGTCAAAGATAAAAGAACTTTGAGATTAATTTTAGATTCAATTTGACTCTCATGGTTCTGTGTTCAGTGGGAGTGAAGTGTGGGACCCTCTGCCCTGGATCCAAGGACTTCTCTATAATTTCTGCTTACCCTCATTTTCTTGCTACCTCAGTGAGAAGAAATGTGGGTATGCTGCTTTCCGTTTTTCAGGATAAATTCTTTTGTTGAATTTGATTGTTTTTAGTTGGTCCACATATTTGTTAATATCATTTGCCCTAAAGAAAATGGTTTTAAGTCAAATTAAAATATCTGTTTTACACTTGATTTTGTTTATTTTAGTGAAAAGGATTTAGGGTTTCCATTACCTGTTGCATAGCAACTATGACTTTTGAGAGACTATACTAAAGACTTTTTTTCCCACTAATTTCTAAATGTTAAAAAGGGTTAGAGTAATCATACCTGGAATAGAAGTATTTTAAAGTTGTGTTTATTGTGACAAAATCTAGTGTGAAATTTCCAAGGACGTTATCCTCTTTGTGTCAGGATTTATGCCTTCTTCTTTTCTTAGTAATACATTGCCCTCATTTGGAAGATCTAGTCATTGGACACCTTTGCATGTTTACCTGGTGTTGAATGTAATTTTCATGGTACTATGTGCACTTCCTAGTATGATCGTATGTTCTCTGTTGGAGTCATTCAGCCCAATCATGGTACGCTGTCTTAGTTTTTACAGCTTTCTTGGACTTTTTAAAAGACAGTGTTGAACAAATGTGTTCACAAAAAAATTAAAAGTAGAAGAGAAATATACACAGATTCATATGTAATTTCCTGGAAATTACATAAAATTTAAAATTCCACTGTTGACTATATTCACAAACGTTATTTGGTTAATGATGAGCAATAGCCAGTAGCTGGGTATAGTCTTTCATTTAGGTTTTAAGAAAAAATAAAAACATGTAACTATAATATAACAATTGAAGTATTAAAATGAAGGATATGTGTATAAGTTTATGTAAATACATAGAGCAAGATGGACAGATAGGAACATATAAATGTGCAAACATGAGTATATTCAGTGAGATTTCTAAAAATATTTCAGCTCATAATGACCTTATTGTATCAATGCTTATTTTATATAAATGTTGAGAGTAAGTATAAAAGAATTCATTTGAACATACTCTGCTGATTGATTTTCTTCCTAGGCCCTTTAATGGACATTGTTTTAGTGGATAAAGTTAACATATAAATTTTTAATGGTTAATGAATATAGTTGGAAATTTATACCACGTATTGCTAGGTTATATGCCAGTAAATTATAGTTTTCAGTTTATAACTGATTTATTTTGACTCATGTTCTCTATGTTGTTAGTGGTGGCTTTTTGTGGGAGTATACTCTAGTTACTAAAATTTTTGTACCACTCAATTCTGTCTTCATTGTGGACTATGTTTTAAACATTATTATCTGTGTATAATATTTTCTGCTGCTGCTGCTGTAAATCCAGGTTATATCCATTTAGTTAGTATGTAACAGTTTGACACAACAGTGGCAGGGAAAATATGGACTGGCTCTTTTGGTTTACACTGAGGCAGGAATGTGACTTTCTCTTTCAGTGTGTCTGTGTTCACAGGGCTGTGTTGAGTCAGCAGCAGGTTTGGCATTACTGTCCTTTCATTACTAAAGAGAACTGAAATAGTACAGATGCTGTTCTGTTGTGATGTTAATAAGGAACTAACCTAAGCAAAATTTCCTAAACCATTTCTCATTGTTTTCTTAGGAGTGGCAGAATTCTATTCAGAAGAATGCAGGCCTTGCTTTTATTGAACTTGTCAATGAAGGAAGGTAATTTATTTTATATCCATTTATATTTCACTTTAAAATATTCTTTTTTTTCTTCTATATGAACTGATTCTCTGGACTCTGTATTTGTTGTTTTTTGAATCAGTAATATTTTAGCACTTTTGGCTTTTGATTACTAAAATCATGTGAACCTCTGTCCATTTTTTATAATTTTCATGATTACACTGATGAGGTTCTGGTTTTCATTTTCAATAATTGTATCTGGGAGTAGCAAAAATAAACTGGTAATAAAAATCCAAATTTATTTACAACTTTTAAATTTTTTGTTTATAGAACCATTTTTGAGAATTTGATGTCTATGTTTTTTTTCTATCTTATATCATAGTCTTCCCATAAGAAGTAGCACAAGTTTACTTTGTGGTATGATTTTGTGAGAAATTGGTGTGGGGTATCAGCAGGTATGTTTTTCACTTTAAAGAACAGAAATAGAAGGATTAAAAAATTCAACTATTACTGATAGGAAAGAAAAGCAATGGCAGTATAGAAATGAACAGGGAAGCAATGTTTTAAAAATGAAAGAGCTCCTGGAGGTATCACCTTCCCTCATCAAAATTGTAATGAGATGAGAGAGTAATAGTAAGAAAAACAGAGCAATAATAATAAAAACAATACAGTGTTGGCATAGAAACATACACTAATCCATGGGATCAAATTGAAGAACCACACAGAAGTCCACACCCCTGTGGACATTTGATTTTTGATATTAAATCCAGAAATATTCACTGGCCAAACTGGATAACTACATACAGAAGAATCCAAGAAGATCCATACTTATCACCTTGCACAAAACTCAATTTCAAATGGATCTAACACCTCAACATAAGGCCAGATACACTGAATCTGTTAAAAGAGAAAATGGCAAATATTCTTGATCTCATTGATACAAGAAAAGACTTTGTGAACCAAACACTGACAGCATAACACTGTGAACAGCAATTAGTAAACGAGGCCTCCTGAAACTGAAAAGTTTCTGTACACAAAGATACCATCATGCAGACAAAGGCTACAGAATGGGGAGGGAGGGAGTGAGGTGGGCGTGGGTGGGTGGGGTGGGAGCACCCTCATAGAAGCAGGGAGGGGATGGGATATGGGATTTGTGACGGGCAAACCGGGAAGGGGAATAACATTTGAAATGTAAATGAACGAAATAACCAATTTAAAAATGAAGAAAAAATAAGACAGACAAAAAATAGTAAGTCTTCACTAATATGTGGATGTTAGCTGTTAAGTCTTAGATAAGCTATTACCTGCATAACTACAGAAGTTGCATATATAGAGGAAGAGAATGGGGTAAGGAGGGGTAAGAGGATGGGGAGAGTAGTAAGGGAATTTATAAGGGAAGGAACACCTAAGACTAATGACCATTTGAGGGGTCATATGGAGAAGTAATACGTTAGCACAGTAGAATCCTCCTAAAATGTGTACGTGTGTAAAGGTGATATAAGTAAAATTGTCAAATAATGGAGGAGACTGAGCTCCAAACTAGACATCTCTTATCACCAAATAAAGCTTCTAGTGCTGCTAACGGGTTACATCGTAACCTAAAGGGTCCCATGGAAATCCCCTACTTCTCTGATTATTGTCAGGCTATTATTGGCTGCTCTCCAGAAACTGACAGCAAGGCCAAATTGCTGAAAGCAACACCTGTACTAGTCAGTGAACATATAGATGGCTCATGCTTACCTAGAGCCTTTACCACTGTGGGCTAGTGTTAATGGTACCATAAAGTGCTCTTCACTTTGTCAAAGGAGAAAAGTAAACACCACTCCACCTATAAAATCTTCTGAGCTACAGTGATGACTTACCTACAAGATGTGGAGTGCAACATTGGCACAAATCTCATAGGGATAACTGATCAATATCTGCTCGGATTTAAGCCCTACTCTCTAAGATGGACTCCAAGATTGGTGGCCAAGAACCAGAGACCAGATATCTCAGGGACCTAGATGATAACCAAATATTTCTGTTCTGCTAAAGGAATGCTGCTGAAAATGTCTCCCAACAACGTTCTGTTATACTCAGATCAGTTTTTGCCCAGCCATCATTATAGAAACTTTCTCCTACAATAGATCAAAGCAAATAAAGATACTCACAGCTGAGCAGTGTGTAGAGAGTAATAGACCTTGGGACACTCGGTGTTAATTGGGTTATCTCCATCAAGTTCCTCGCCACAGGATTCATGGGGCCCTGTGGAAGAGGAGGTAGAACGATGTCAGAGGCAGAGGGGATAGAGGAATCCCACAGCAAGACCAACACACATGAACTCAGAGACTGTGGCAGTGTGCACAGGATGTGCTAACTTCTAAATCAGATGGGTTCCCAACACTGAGAGGAGAAGTAGACACAAGCTCTAACCCAGAAGCTGTGTCTAATTGACAAATGCTCACAAAGCAAAAATGAGTTCTCCAGAGACCTTCACTGGGGATGCAAACAACTTTTAAGGCCAGGCCTCGTGGCCAGCAGTAGATGGCCAGCACAAGACAAACTCAGAGGCGTGTTTGAATATTCTTTCTCCCATGAGGTTTTGACAGGGTGGTTTTGTTTTGTTTTGTTTTGACCTCACATGTCTTTATATGTTATGGCTTCTGGTTTGGGATTTTAGGAGACTCCTCTGCATAAGTATCTCTGTGTCTATGTGTTGTGTATCTCGTGCATTTTGTGAGGGTTCTTTTCCTTCTGTTTGTTTGTTGTCATTCTGGTTTGTTTTTGTTTTATTGTTATTTTCTAGATGCCTGTTTGTTTTTTAAGAGGAGGGAAGAAAAGGGTGTAGAATCCCATGGGAGAGGAGTTTGGGGGATTCTCAGAAACGTGGGGAAAGGAAACTGTGATCAGAGTATATTGTATGAAAAACATCTATTTTCAATAAAAGGAAGAATGAATGATTTATAAGGTAAAACAAATTGAGGAAACAAGAATGATGAGTAGGTTACTTTGTGTCTATTTGTGATGACTGAGCTTGCATTAATGAACTGGAAGACTTAAAGTATAGATTAAAAGGTTGATGGTTTTCCAGAATGATATCCTAATCAAAATAATGTTTTAGGAATGCTTATTTATATTGCTTGGCTGACCTCATCTGTGTACTAAGCATGGAAAAATCAGGTAAAATTTAAGCAGAGAACATAAGAATTGAGATATATTTTCAAGGGACAGTATTCTTTATCATAAAACATTAAAAAATGGCAAATATGGATATTTTGGTTGATATGTGACTATTTATGATATTGGGTATTATCAAGAACTTTTACATATTTCACCCTCAGTTTCCTCATTTATTAATTGATTCAGTATTTATTATAATCTATATTAAATTGTTCTTAGCTTTAAGCACATGGAAGTAAGCAGGTAATTATCAAAGGATGCATGTTTGGTTTACAGTTTAAAATGTTGTGGTTTTATTAGGACTTATTGCAGAGGTGGTATTTGGTCATATGCATGAGACATGTACCACAGGAATATGCATGCAATTATTCTCAGCCAGGAGAAACGTCACTGTATAAGTGGGAACATTCTTCCTATATCCGAAGAACAAAGCCAAAGTAGCAAAAATTGTGATCAAATGAAGAAAAGCACGAGAAGGAATGTCAGTTGATAATACAGACAAGACTTATTGTGAACCTGAGAAATTATCTGTAAGTTGCCATTTTTGAGGGATATTGAATAGGGAAGAAAGACTTTCTCTGATATCTTCAAAGGATCATCATGGCAAATGCAAATAGAAATTGGAGACTCAAAGCCCATGGAGGCCTGAGTAGTGATCTTAACTCAGAATGATGGTCACTTACACTAGAGTCCAACAGGAGGAGGTAAATAGCTGGTAGACGCATGGATAGATTTTAAAGATAGAGCAGATAGGATTTATTATGGGATAGATGTGAATTACTAGGGAAACATAGAGAACTAAAGGATTACAAGATTTAATCCAGGTTCCCACACTGTGTCACTAAAACCATGGCTTTTCTATCAAATGGATGCAGTAGGCTTATGGATGCAGGAGTTGTTAGCAAGAGGGATTCAGTTATGGAAATAATGTTGACTTTCTTAATAGGCTTTCAAGTATGTAGTGACTAGTTGTGTCTCCAGACTAGAGATGCCATATAGGTGTTTTACACATATAGATAATATTTACTGTCTCCAAACTGAGTGAATTCATTAAGATAGCAGGATGATGAATGAGATTTGATCACTGGCTATAGTAACATGGAGTTGTTATGATTTAGTTGTTTTGGAGAGCATAGTTTCAGGAACTCTCTTTAAAATCTGATTCAAGACAGTATGGAAATGGAAAGGGAATTAGAGACAATGACTAAACTCTTCTTCAGAGATGTTTTGTAACAAAATAAAGCAATGATACATAATGACTACACATACACAAACACACACATAAACACACACACACAGCCTTTTGGTGATGCGATAGAGTTAAAATTTTTTTTTCATTTGGTTTTTAAACGGGGGAGAGAACATAGTTCTCTGGTAGTGGGAAGGAATATTTAGAATAGGGAAATTGATAATTTCAAAATGCGGTGAATTTCTGGAGTAACATGTATGAGTAAGTTAGTAAGTCGGAATTTATATACAAATAGAAGGAATGGCTTATTATGTAGTTTGACTGTTCTCTTCCGAAATACATGGGAGGGCACTGTATGTAAATGCAGAGCCTGGAAAGTATAAAGTATAAAGTAGAACAGGAGTTGAATTCTGAAGGCCTAAACTTTGTGAAATAAGAGACATGAAAAGAGAGTCAATTTCTTATACAGAGTAGTTATAGCCATTGATTGTAGGTTTATTATTAGTGTGGTCATTGTGGAAAGAGGATATTAATCTAGCAAAAGGGATTAAAACCTAGAGGCTTTTCATGGGGTCTCTAGAATGAGTGAGCTATAAGCTGTAGAAAGTAGTATAGAGATTGGGCTGAGTACCAGCATGGGGGGAATTGCTGATAGATGGAAGACCAGATCACAATGTGAAGAACTCAGACACCTGAAAGATCAAGGTTTTTGTTCACCTTTTAATATGCCTGTAGATATGACTTACATTCTTCATCATGGTATCTTTCCATGTCATTTCATCTTTGTTCTCACCCATTATAGATATCGAATCAATTTGACTTTCTCCAGAAGTTTCTATACAAACTTTTGTTCATTTTATTCATAATTTTTGTGTATCTTTTTCTAATTTTTCTTTGTTGATGGAAGTCCTGATCTGAACTGTATGCAATGAACACTTTCTCCATTCAGGTGTTTAGTAGATATGTTCATTCTTTTAAGTCTTCCTGTGTCTGTGTCATTTTTGAGGTCATTTTCTTCAAAATCCAGCTTGTCCGTTAGTCGTCTCCTCCTCCTCCTCCTCCTCCTCCTCCTCCTCCTCCTCCTCCTCCTCCTCCTCCTCCCCCTCCCCCTCCTCCTCCCCCTGCCCCTCCCCCTCCTCCTCCTCCTCCTCCTCCTCCTCCTTCTCCTTCTTCTTCTCCTTCTTCTCTTCCTTCTCCTTCTCTCTCTCTCTCTCTCTCTCTCTCTCTCTCTCTCTCTCTCTCTCTCTCTCTCTCTCTCCCTCTCTCCCCCTCCCCCCATGCCCCCAAACCAAAAATATTTATTGTTTCATCTTGGCTGAAGCTTTTTTTTGAGCTTTCATACAGAGTTATGTTTTATTTTCTTTTTTTCTTAGATATTTTCTTTATTAACATTTCAAATGTTATCCCCTTTCCTAGTTTCCCCTCTGAAAATCCTCTATCCCCTGCCCCTTTCCCCTGCTCCCCAACCTACCCACTCCCACTCCTGGTCCTGACATTCCCCTATACTGGGGCTTAGAGCCTTCACAGGACCAAGGGCCTCTCCTCCCATTGATGACCTAGGCCATCTTCTGCTACATATATAGCTAGATCCGCAAGTTCCACCATGTGTTTTCTTTGATTGATGGTATAGTTCTAAGGAGCTCTGAGGGTACTGGTTAGCTCATATTTATGTTCCTTCTATGGGGTTTCAAACCCCTTCAGCTCCCTGGGTATTTTTCTAGCTCCTTCACTGGGGACCTTGTACTCCGTCCAATGGATGACTGTGAATATCCATTTCTGTATTTGCTAGGCACTGGCAGAGCCTTGCAGGAGACAGCTATATCAGGCTCCTGTCAGTAGGCTCTTGTTGGTATCTGCGTAGTGTCTGGGTTTGGTGGTTGTTTATGCGGTGGATCCCCAAGTGGGCAGTCTCTGGATGGTCATTCCTTCAGGCTCTGCTCCGAACTTTGTCTCTGAACAAAATGTCCATGTGTATTTCATTCTCCATTCTAAGAAGGAACTGAGTATCCACACTTTGGTCTTCCTTCTTGATTTTCATGTGTTTTGAAAATTCTATCTTGGGTATTCTAAATTTCTGGGCTAATATCCACTTATTTGTGAGTGCATATCATGTGTGTTCTTTTTTGATTGGGTTACCTCACTCAGGATGATATCCTCCAGATACATCCATTTGCCCAAGAATTGCATAAATTCATTGTTTTTAATAGCTGAGTAGTATTCCATTGTGTAAATGTACCACATTTTCTGTATCCATTCTTCTGTTGAGGGACATTTGGGTTCTTTCCAGCTTCTGGCTATTATAAATAAGGCTGCTATGAATATAGTGGAGCATGTGTCTTTATTACCAGTTGGAACACCTTGTGGGTAGATGCTCAGGAGAGGTACTGCTGGATCTTCTGGTAGTACTATGTCTAATTTTCTGAGGAACCGCCAGACTGATTTCCAGAGTGTTTGTATAAGCTTGCAATCCCACCAGCAATGGAGGAGTGTTCCTCTTTCTCCACATCCTCACCAGCATCTGCTGTCACCTAAATTTTTGATCTTAGACATTCTGACTGGTGTGAGGTGGAATCTTAGGGTTCTTTTGATTTTCATTTCCCTGATGATTAAGGATGCTGAACATTTTTTCAGGTGCTTCTCATCCATTCAGTATTCCTCAGGTAAGAATTCTTTGTTTTAGCTCTTTACCCCATTTTTTAATGGGGTTATTTGATTTTCTGGAGTCCAGCTTCTTGAGTTCTTTGTACATATTGGATATTAGTCCCCTATCAGATTTAGGATTGGTAAAGATCCTTTTCCAATCTGTTGGTGGCCTTTTTGTCTTATTGACAGTGTCTTTTGCCTTATAGAAGCTTTGCAATTTTATGAGGTCCCATTTGTTGATTCTCGATCTTACAGCACAAGCCATTGCTGTTCTGTTCAGGAACTTTTCCCCTGTGCCCATATCTTTGAGGCTTTTCCCCCACTTTCTCCTCTATAAGTTTCAGAGTCTCTGGTTTTATGTGGAGTTCTTTGATCCACTTAGACTTGAGCTTTGTACAAGGAGATAAGAATGGATCAATTTGCATTTTTCTACATAACCGCCAGTTGTGCCAGCACCATTTGTTGAAAATGCTGTCTTTTTTTCCACTGGATGCTTTTAGCTCCCTTGTCAAAGATCAAGAGACCATAGGTGTGTGGGTTCGTTTCTGGGTCTTCAATTCTATTCCATTGATCTATCTGTCTGTCACTGTACCAGTACCATGCAGTTTTTATCACAATTTTGGCTGAAGTTTTGGGTAGAGACTTTTTTAGACTTTAGACTTTATCCCCTTCCTGTTCCACATCTCACAACTCCTCCCTCCCCATTCCCCAACCCCTGGTCTCCAAGAGGATGACCCCACCCCCAGCCCCACCCCACCCCATCAGATATTCTAATTTTGGGCAATTATGAGTAGAACAGCAATGAACATGGTTAATCAGGTGACCCTGTAGTAGGATGAAGTCCCATTTGGGACAATGCCCTTTTTCCAGGTGTAGGTCTCTGTATTAGTTTGCATCTCTGTAAGAGAAAACTTCTCTGATAATAGCTGAAAGAAACTCTGATCTGATTTTAGTCTTGTATGGGATAACTTTTCATAACCAGCCATCGTGTTGTAAAGCTGTTGTAGTGGTGTTGATGGGGACATCTAGATAGCCTTGCCACAGACTTTGTCTATCTATTTTCTTCATTTAAAAGATATTCATCAGTATAGAGTGTATTTAAAGGAACAATTTGGAGGCATGTTTCTAAAGAAACCGATTGGATTTTTCCTTTTATATGATTTGCTACCTTGAAGTTAGGTGAGTCTATGTAGGTTGGATGTGTCTGTGAAGTAGTTTGAGAGTTCCATATTACCTTGAATCCCAGTGGCAACAAGTATAGTAATAAAGATTTTTTTCTTTAACTACCAGGACCAAATATTTTCATCTTGCTATGTAGATCTGACCTTTGTCCTTATCAATTGAGTAGCTGCTATAAATTTGACCTTTGATGAATGTTTTAGTAGTGTAAGTAACATGAAGACCTTTATAGACCGTCGAGTACGGTTTATCAGACTTGATGGGAATCATTGGCAAATCAATTACTTAGGTCAGATGTAGGTGTTATTTGGGAGAAATGTTTCTCTTGTGTATTTAAATAACACTTAATACTTTTATGATTTTTAGTTCAATTACTGTCATTGTTCATGTATGTAGCTTTTTATTTTAATTAAACTTATTTTAGAGTAGAAATTGGAAATAGCAGTGACAGACATAATAAGTATGTTTTAAATGTTTTTTTTAACCAAAAGACAGAAAAACTTTAATAACAAATTTCAGTCAAAACAGTAAAGTTTTCATCTTTTATAAGCAAGTGCATTGTTAACTTTAAATAATAATGTTGGTTTTTAATGATTTGTGGTGTTTGATAAAAATGTAAAGTTTTTGAAAGCATTCTTATTTTTTTATTGATTATTTTATTTATTTACATTTCAAATGTCATCCCCCTTTTTGGTTTCCCCTCTGTAAACCCACTATCACTGAAGAAAGTGACACCTCCCTCTCTTGCAATCATTAACTGTCAATAGTATTGGGGGTATTATGAGCCCTTTCCTCATCCTGAGGAAATGTTGACAGGCCCAGTCTTATGTAGGTCTTGTGCAAATAAACACAAGGTGGTATGTTCATGAGTGCAGTGATCATGTCATATGTAGAAGCCATTGTTGTATGGCACATTTCCCATCCTCTGGCTCTTATATTCTTTCCATTTCTTTTGTCATGTTTCTTGAGTCTTGGAGGAGGTGATGTAGATACCCTGTTTAGATAGAACACTCCACTGTTAAATATTTTTAGCACGTTGACCAGCCATAACTCTCTGCATTAACTGTTGTTGTACAGCAGAAAGCTTTCCAGAAGAAGGCTAAGAGCAGTGTGAATTTATGAGTTGAAACATGAGTGTTATGAAGGGAATTTAACAACGTGCTTATTTCGTAAAATAGTCATAGTAGGTTCTTTCATAGGTCTATGACCTATCAAGCCAAGGGCTGCTGACCAGGTTTATAATATTAGGCTCCTATGGAGCAGGCCTCAAATCCAACCAGAAACCAGTTGTTAATTCTGTCAACCCATGCCACTACTATGTCATTGAGTATATTGTGCTTGGCAGGTCAGTAACGTAACATGCAAGACTCATAGCTGGGGAAGGCTGTTAATAAATTTTCTCCCCTAGCAGCCTGTATACCATCTTTCTGGCAAGCACGCTGCAAGCTAATCTGCAATGAGAAAGCTTTTAAGTCTAACTGGGACCTATGACCAAAGTGTGTACAATCTTCAGCAATAGAGTCTTTCCATCAAGTTCAGGTGGATCACCAGGAGTAATAGCAATAATCTGTATCATGCTGGGGGCTTCTGCGGCCTCTCTAATAGCTCAGAGTCACCTCATGCTGGGTGCTTCTGGTGGGTAACCAGGATTAATAGCAATAGTCTGTGTTATTCCCTGGCTTCTGCAGCCTGTCTCATAGCTCAGAGTCACCTCATACCTGGTGCTAGAATTGTTGCTTATTTGTCCATACAGTGTGAATAATGAAAACAGTACAAGTTAATTTTTTTATTTAATTTTAATTTTTTGCAAATTGACATAGACAAAATTGTCAGAAAACTTGTAAGTTTTATGTTATTTGTGTTACTGGTTTTTTTTAGTGTTTTTCTCTTGTTTCTACTTCATTTATACATTACAATAAAAGACAAAATTCCTTTTGCTGAATCATTGTTTTAAAATTGATAGTAAAAAAATCAAGGAAACAATAGATTGTATTACTTTAAAGATGCAATATTTTTCAAACATTCTAACTATTTAGTTCCCATCCTGAATTTGGTAATTTGTAAAATACCCTAGTAATTAACATAAACTATTCTGATCATATTTGGTTTTATTTACTAAAAATAATTAATATTTTTGAGAAATTGTCTCCATCAGTGATTTCAGTTCTTTTTAAAAAATCATTTATGTTACTGCCGGGTCTGGGTTCAGTTAGAGAAGAAGCACCTAACTCTCAAGAGACTGGAGGCCAAAGGGAGTTTAGAGGTCTGGTGGGGTGGGGGTGATGGGTGGAGACATCCTCATGGAGACAAGGTGGTGGAGAGGAGGTATGGGATGTGGAACAGTTGTAGGGGCAGACCAGGAGGGTAATAAAATCTGGAGTGTAAACAAACAAACAAACAAACAGACAGAAAACCTATGTCAATCCATCTGACTTTATCCATCTGTCCAGTCCATCCATCCATCCATCCATCCATCCATCCATCCATCCAGCATCAGTTTCCTCTCCCCTACCCTCCTCTGTGTGTGTGTGTGTGTGTGTGTGTACACACGTGTGTGCACACAGTTACCATTAGGTAAAGACAAAGATCATCAGCTTTGGGTGGGCCAGTCTAGATACTAGTAGATGAACCCAATTTTCTAATCTCAGTGACATCGAAAAAATAGTGGTGTTGGAAGGTGAGCAGAACATTAAATAAATGAGAGGATGCTGTGGGCTACAGAGACATGACATAAGGATTTTATTGACACAATTAACATTCATAAAGGATGAGAAAATAGCTTGCAATGTCTCTGAGGCCATACAGTAGGGACTTTAGCTTGTCAAACCTCAGCTTACCCTTTGCATGAGGCAAATACTTTACACATCTGCGGACCATTCTTTTGAGTAATGGGAATGACGCATCTGGAATCTGCTCTGGCAAGTGAGCCAGCTTTGCAGTGCACAGGGCCAGGACAAGCACAACTCTGATGACATGGAGGAGACCCAGTGCATTTTCTGGTTCTGTTGTCTTTCTCCCACACTTGAGAACACAGAAGAGCAGATTATTCCATGTCGTGTTCGTCACAGCTAGTAATTCCTGTTGAGGGACAGCCAATATCTACTCATTATAGTAGTAACTGTACTTATATCTAGATGTGAAAATAACCTTCCTAAGAGACAAGATGTCTCTACTGCTAATACATTTGCCCGTCTCTTCAAAATTCAACTGCTTAATACTGTACTTCTGCTGTCTGAGCATTTTGTTAGCAACTCCAGCATTTCCCTACGCTTCTCTGAATGGTATGGATGACTTACAAACCTCTGTGGAGATATCCACTAGAAGGATGGATAAAGGGAAAGTGAAGAAGGAATAGGAAGGATGAGGAAGAAGCCAGAACACAATCATTTTATTGTGATCCCTTTGGCTTTTACCGTTGATGTTTTTAATCTGGGATATAGTACAGTAAAACGACAAAATTATTTATTGCCCTCAAGGAAGCAATGTAGCTACAGTGTATTGTTCCCATATTAATGGAAGAAAACGTTTGAATTTAAATAAGGAAGCTTTCTGGCTTAAATTTTAATATGTATGTGCTGGATGACAAAAGCTACAGTCATCTGAGAGGAGGGGTTCTTAATTTAAAAAATGCCTCCATAAGATGCAGCTGTAGGCAAGTCTGTAGGGCATTTTTTAAGTTAGTGACTGATGGAGTAGGGCCCTGCTCATTGTGGGTGATGACACACTTGGGCAGTGGTTCTGGGTCCTATGAGCAAGCCATGGTGAGCAAGGCAGTAAGCAGCACCCCTCCATTTCCTCTGCATCAGTGCCTGTCTCCAGGATCCAGCCCTGCATTAATTCCTGCCCTGGTTTTCTTGAGTGGTGGGCTATGATGTGGAAGTGTAAGCCAAATAAATCCCTTACTCCCTAACTTAGCAATAACAGTAGTAAGCCCCATTACTACAGTGTGTAATAAGGTAGCTTCAACTATATACCAAAATAAATTGTTTTGATGTTATCCTGTTTTGGGTCTATTTGTTGAAGAGAAACCCTCTCATTTCTGTTTACTCCTGTGGACTAGTTGGTGTTGAAATTTGTGAGGGTAGCTGATGAGTCCATTTGTGCTGTTTCTTTTTAAGTTATTCATTTATTTTTATAAAGGTTTAATATTTTATCAAATACAGTAATTAATTACTTTCTTTAATTAGAATAAAAGCATGTTTCTCAATTCTCTAAGTACTTTTTAAGTTAAAACCAGGTGTTCAGATTATTTTTCACATTTAACTTTTTAGCTCATTCAGCATTGTATAGGTAACACAACACACTTCAGCCTTTAATAAATTTTGCAATTGTTTTTGTATTCAAATTGTTTTTCTGTGATGATTTTTTTGAAGTTTGTCTTATTAGTATTGATTTAAAGTAATAGTTCTGAATAAACACACTATCATGAATCAGAATACACAAAATTCCACTTAATTTCAAAGGATAAAAAAAAAAAGACAGGGTTTTATTATAAAGCTCTGGTCGGCCTGGGACTCCCTGTGGAGGCTGCCTCCAAGTTGATACAACTTCCTGCCTATGCCTTCTCAGTTCAGAACTTTACAGCATCCTTTTCTCTCAGGCTCCATATTGTATATTCTGTGAGGCTTGGGCCATTATGTATTATACTCAAAAGTTGTTTATTAACTTGTGAGTAGATAGGTATCCATTTAAGGATGCTATGATGTTAAATTAAAGATTCTGTGAAAGAGAGAGGGAAGGATTGAGGGAGAATGGGAAGGAGAGATAGGAACAAAGAGTAGGTAAAGGAGGGTTGTAAGAAAGAGATGAAAGGAAGGCTGGTCCCTGGAGAGTTAGGAAATTATTTTTCAATAATTTCCTAAGAACAAATGTTACATTCTTTTGTAGTGGCCACGGTCTTAGAAGTCTTTAAGATTAGCTTTATTTAGCATTGCCATTTAGAATCAATACCCCCTTACTGGTGTGTGATATTTCTCTGTAATCAATTCTAAAGTTATTACAGTGTTGGAATCATAATTAAAGTAAGGAATTTACTTCTACTTTCTTAGTTTTTAGGGTTTATGGATGTAGTGATTTAAATATTTCTGTGTAGGAGTGAAATTTGAGAATAGCTGCTAATGGAGGTTATAGAAAGCCGAAGAAACAGAGCAGTAATATTGGAAAACTTGGTAGAAATGTGTGCGTGTGCTTACCCTAGGTCTAGACTAGAATAATCAGATGTGGACAGTGGCTCGTAATGTAGTTATGGGAGATAGCTGTCATCATTACTGTTATTTATTGAGCCTCTAGCGTGAATCTTTTGTAGTTATTCACTTGATAGGGCTGTATGTTTCCTAAGGTTGACACAAGTAGTGTTTTTTCCCCTTCCTCTTTGCACTGTAGGTATAAATTATACATAGAGTTTCTTCTTAATATTAAAATATGTGAGTCATTTAGTGCTCTGCATTCAGAGATTAATCTACTTTATAGTAAACCCAACATTTTGAAACTGCTTATTATAATTAAGACTTTGGCCTCATTTGCCTTTAATTCTTCATTTGCAAGAAGAATTACACAATTATTATATAAATTATACTTGCTAAAATTGCATAATTGGTATATTTAGAAAGATACGCTTTTACATGAGAGGAAATGGCCTTTTAGGAAAAAAATGTGTGTTAATTTACTTTGTAAAGTCATTTTAATATTTGCTCTAATGAAAGGACAAATCACATTTCTGTTCAGGACCTTGCAAGATTCTGACTTAAATATAGATTATAAGTTGATAAGTAGAGTTCATTGGTTCCATTTATCTGTAAGAGCATTACAAGCTTATTACGTATTCCAAGGCACAGCTCTCCTGAATTGTACTTTTTTTGATGGTATGGTTGACTTAAAAAGATTAATTGAAAAGTACATTCTTTGTTAGTTGGAAAATAGATTATTATACAAAGAATACTAGAAAGAGTTGTTTAAGGTAGTGCATGAAAGGATAATATATGTAATAGATACTGTAATATTAGACATAATTGATGTAAAGATCTTTGAGATGAAATTGCAGAAGATTCCATAGAGATGCAGAGGCTTGAAGTCAGTTTTTTCAGTGGTTTCAGGTGTTAGATGTAAAGAATGGGGGCAAAAAGGAAAGAGATAGAAAATGGTTTGTAGCATTTGTTTTTGTCATTTCCTGGGTATCTTTTTACGGGATGGTTTCTGTGTGTCAGATACCAAGGATGTAGCTGTATGAAAATCTGTATTGCCAGAGGCATAAGGGTAAATAATGTATAAGGAAACAAGAATTCAGATAACTTAAGTAAGCAAGACAGGATAAAGTTACAAGAATTAAAGACAGGAAGACTTGAAGGATGGTAATATGGTATGGGCTGGAGAAAAAAAAGAGTTGTGAAGAAACTGATTTTAGTTTTTTTCTTTTTCTTTTTTTAAAACATCTTGTATCTGCGTCTGACCTTGACCTCACTATGTAGCCAAGACTGATCTTGAATTCTTGATCCTCCTGTTTCTACCTTGCAAGTGGATGTGTGACACCATGGTAGTGTGAATTAAACATCTGAATTTTTAAGTGTGTATGACTGTTCTGCCTGAATGTGTGATGTTTGTTTGGTTTTGGTGTGTTCCATGTGAATGACATGCTCTCAAGCCCAAAATTAGTGTCAGGTCTTCTGGGACTGAAGGTCCAGATGGTTGTGAGCCACTATGTGGTTGCTAGGAATTGAACCCAGGTCCTCTCGAATAACAGCAAGTCCTTTTTAACCATTGAGCCACCTTTCCAGGCTCTCAACATCTGATTTTAAAGTATAGAAACAGAAAGATCAACACCTTAATGAGAGAAGAGAGAAATATAGTGATTGAGTGTTTATTAAATGGTAGGTTCCTGGAATATGACTGTTACATGGTGATCTTCTGAACCCTTGTCTACAAAAGGACAGGACCAGGATAGTAGAGAAACTAAAAGTTCTCCTCACAAATGTAAGATCCAGTAATGCACAATGTTAACTTTCAATTCAGATTCTAAATGGAATATGCTTCACGTTTTAGCAATGTTTGTGGCAAAAAAGATGAATTATACACAGACTAGGTCCAAAGGAATTACTATACTTCTTATAACATATCAGATGAACATGATCCTAGAATGAAGAAAACAGATATATGCTTCCCATTAAAATTTTTATAAAAATAAAAATTAAAAGAACTTTAGTGAGCCAAATATGCACTGCAGTAGCATAGGTGCATCTGATTTTGTATAACAAAAAAAGTCCATGATAAGATAAAAAATATTGGTTTGAGAAAAATATAAAAGAAAATATATCAAATTGCTTGTTATCTAATATGACGTCAACAAATTACAGCCTGTGGCCAAAGCTGGCCCACTGAATATTTTGTTAATAAAGTCTAACAAGATCACTTGTTTAAGTATCACCTGTGGTTGTTTCCAATTCGTAGGATTATATTGAGCTGAACAGCTGTAGCAGAAGCTATATGTTCTACAAACCCTACATTATTATTTGGTCCTTTACAAAGAGCACTTGCACACAACTAGGCTAGAGAAAGAGGCTGTTCCTCCTCCTCCTAGGAATATATTCACTGAGGTTGTACAAGCAATAATGAAAAGAAACAAAAATAGAAGTCCTAAAAATAAATGCTTTCCATTTTTATATGACATTATACTCTTTTTTTATGAATCCTATCTGCACTTTGTATAATGGGACAGAAGATGTGGAAGATTCTGACCTGCAGCCTCGAACTATCTCTGGCTAAATAACCCCATTAAAAAATGGGGCTCCAAACTTTGTCTCTGTAACTCCTTTCATGGGTGTTTTGTTCCCAATTCTAAGGAGGGGCATAGTGTCCACACTTCAGTCTTCATTCTTCTTGAGTTTCATGTGTTTAGCAAATTGTATCTTATATCTTGGGTATCCTAGGTTTTGGGCTAATATCCACTTATCAGTGAGTACATATTGTGTGAGTTCCTTTGTGAATGTGTTACCTCACTCAGGATGATGCCCTCCAGGTCCATCCATTTGGCTAGGAATATGGCCTAGTCGGCCATCACTGGAAAGAAAGACCCATTGGACACACAAACTGTATATGCCCCAGTACAGGGGAACGCCAGGGCCAAAAAAATGGGAATGGGTGGGTAGGGAAGTGAGGGGGAGGGTATGGGGGACTTTTGGGATAGCATTGGAAATGTAATTGAGGAAAATATGTAATAAAAAATATTAAAAAAAATGGGGCTCAGAGCTAAACAAAGAATTCTTACCTGAAGAATACCGAATGGCTGAGAAGCACCTGAAAAAATGTTCAACATCCTTAATCATCAGGGAAATGCAAATCAAAACAACCCTGAGATTCCACCTCACACCAGTCAGAATGGCTAAGATCAAAAACTCAGGTGACAGGAGATGCTGGAGAGCATATGGAGAAAGAGGAACACTCCTCCATTGTTGGTGGAATTGCAAGCTTGTTCAACCACTCTGGAAATCAGTCTGGCGGTTCCTCAGAAAATTGGACATAGTACTACTGGAGGATCCCGCAATATCTCTCCCGGGCATATATCCAGAAGATGTCCCAACCGGTAAGAAGGACACATGCTCCACTATTTTCATAGCAGCCTTATTTATAATAGCCAGAAGCTGGAAAGAACCCAGATGTCCTTCAACAGAGGAATGGATACAGAAAATGTGGTACATTTATACAATGGAGTACTACTCAGCTATTAAAAAGAATGAATTTATGAAATTCCTAGGCAAATGGATGGACCTGGAGAGCATCATCCTGAGTGAGGTAACCCAATCACAAAGGAACTCACACAATATGTACTCAATGATAAGTGGATATTAGCCCAGAAACTTAGAACACCCAAGATATAAGATACAATTTGTGAAACACATGAAACTCAAGAAGAACGAAGACCAAAGTGTGGACACTTTGCCCCTTCTTAGAATTGGGAACAAAACACCCATGGAAGGAGTTACAGAGACGAAGTTTGGAGCTGAGACGAAAGGATGGACAATCTAGAGACTGCCATATCTGGGGGTCCATCCCATAATCAGCTTCCAAACGCTGACACCATTGCATACACTAGCAAGATTTTACTGAAAGGACCCAGATATAGCTGTCTCTTGTGAGACTATGCCGAGGTCTAGCAAACACAGAAGTGGATGCTCACAGTCAGCTATTGGATGGATCACAGGGCCCCCAATGGAGGAGCTAGAGAAAGTACCCAAGGAGCTAAAGGGATCTGCAACCCTATAGGTAGAACAACAGTATGAACTAACCAGTACCCCCTGGAGCTCGTGTCTCTAGCTGCATATGTATCAGAAGATGGCCTAGTTGGCCATCAGTGGAAAGAGAGGCCCATTGGACACGCAAACTTTATATGCCTCAGTACAGGGGAACGCCAGGGCCAAGAAGTGGGAGTGGGTGGGAGGGGAAGTGGGTGGGGGAGCATGTGGGGGACTTTTGGGATAGCATTGGAAATGTAAATGAAAAATACCTAATTAAAAAAAAAAAACTTCTCCTATATGAACTAACCAGTACCCCCAGAGCTCGTGTCTCTAGCTGCATATGTAGCAGAAGATGGTCTAGTTGGTCATCATTGGGAAGAGAGGCCCCTTGGTCTTACAATCTTTATATGCTCCAGTGTAGGGGAACACCAGGGCCAAGAAGTGGGAGTGGGTGGGTAGGGGAGCAGGGAGGGGGGAGGGTATAGGGGACTTTTGGGATAGCATTTGAAATGTAAATGAAGAAAATATCTAATAAAAAATTGGAAAAAAATCTTCTCTACAATTTTGAAGTAATATTATGAGTGTATTTTAAAATGCTTTTAAATAGCACCCATTTATATATTATAAACAATCCACCATGTAACTTTTGAACCTGCTAATGAATGACTTCCTAGAAGTGTAAGACTGAGAAAGCAGGGGCTTTTAAGAGTGCAGATATAAAATACTGTTTTGTGCTTCTTAGTTTCCCTCTGGAGACCTGCAACCACATCATGAATATGTTGTCAATATATTGCCTTGCAGCACTCAAACAGTAATTGAATTGATTAGTCAATGGCACACCATTGTCCCATTCCCCAGTCAAGTAACCTCAAAGTTATTCAAGCCTCCTTCCTTTTCTATACCACCTTCCTCCAGACCTATGATAAACACACTTTATCAATATTTCCTTTATCATGTCTAGAATTAATTTATTTTACCTCACATTGCTCTAAAATCAAGACTTTACTCACATTATAACTGACTAAATCCTCTATTGGCTTAACATTTTTTGTCTACCTGCCTTTTAAAGCACTGTCAAATGTCTTGTCAACAACTAGTACACTATAAAAACTAGGTTTAATTTCGTGTGGACCATCTGACTTCTTAGTCCTGGTCTTAAGTTAAGCTGATCTTTGCCTCTTGACTTTAATATCATAGTTTTAAATACTTATACAAGATTATTTGTTTGAATTGTATTAATTTATGAGGTTTTGCTCAATATTGTGAAATTATTTTGTTATGCATGTTTTTAGGCATCTTTTTGTTACTACTTGTGTTTCATCATATGGATATTCAGCCATTTAAAGAGTAATTTGTTATGGAGATTTGGGTAGTTGCTAATGCTTTGCTCTAATAAAAATTGCTATTAGGAATTTGATTTGCATTGTCATACATTTTGTGATTATAAGAATCTTTGTTTCTCACTCTTCCATTGCTGGTGGGATTGCAAGCTTGTACAACCACTCTGGAAATCAGTCTGGCGGTTCTTTTAGAAAATTGGACATAGTACTACTGGTAGATCCAGCAAGACCTCTCCTGGGCATATACCCACAAGATGTTCCAACTGGTAATAAGGACACATGCTCCACTATGTTTATAGCAGCCCTATTTATAATAGCCAGAAGCTGGAAAGAACCCAGATGTCTCTCAACGGAAGAATGGATACAGAAAATGTGGTACATTTACACAATGGAGTACTACTCAGCTATTAAAAACAATGAATTTATGCAATTCTTGGGCAAATGGATGTATCTGGAGGATATCATCCTGAGTCAGATAACCCAATCACAAAAGAACACACATGATATGCACTCACTGATAAGTGCATATTAGCCCAGAAACCTAGAATACCCAAGATACAACTTCCAAAACACATGAAAATCAAGAAGGAAGACCAACTCGTGGATACTTCATTCCTCCCTAGAATAGAGAATAAAATATCCATGGAAGGAGTTGCAGAGACAAAATTTAGAGCTAAGACGAAAGGATGGACCATCCAGAGACTGCCCCACCTGGGGATCCATCCCATAATCAGCCACCAAACGCAGATAGTATTACATATGCCAGCAAGATTTTGCTGAAAGGACCCTGTTTTAGCTGTCTCCTATGAGGCTTTGCCAGTGCCTGGCAAATACAGAAGTGGATGCTCACAGTCATCTGTAGGATGGAACACAGAGTCCCCAATATAGGAGCTAGAGAAAGTACCCAAGAGCTGAAGAGGTCTGCAACCCTATAGGTGGAACACCAATTTGAACTAATCAGTACCCCCAGAGCTCGTGTCCCTAGCTGCATATGTAGCAGAAGATGTCCTAATTGGCCATCATTGGGAAGAGAGGACCCTTGGTCTAACAAACTTTATATGTCTCAGTACAGGTTAAAGCTAAGGTCAAGAAGTTGGAGTGAGTGGGTAGCGGAGCAGGGCAGGGGGGAGGGTATAGGGGACTTTTGGTATAGCATTTGAAATGTAAATGAAGAAAATATCCAATAAAAAAAAGGAGAGAGAGAGAGAGAGAGAGAGAGAGAGAGAGAGAGAGAGAGAGAGAGAGAGAGAGAGAGAGGTAGATTGTAGGCATCAAAGCTAGAGGGGTAGATCCCTTTGAAATTAGAGTGTTGACATGAAGCTACAGGCTTTGGAGTTTGACACACAGGGTTTTAGTATTACTTTGGTCCAGTTTTTCTCCACAATCTCCCCTTTTTTTAAACCCCTCTTTAATGACAATGTGTATTCAGTAGCATTGTATGTTGGAAATACGTATTTTTTCTTTTTTTAAATTCAGGGTCACAGAGTGAACTGTGGTAGTCTGAATGAGAATTCATAGACAGAGCTTTGTGAACACTTTGGTTTAGGGAAGGTGATGCAGTTTCTATGTAGAAGGTTCATCACTGGAGGCAGGCTTTGAGATTTCATAACCTCACCCAACTTCTATATGCTTCATGCTTGTCATTAAACGTGAGATTCCTCAGCTTCCTGTTCTAGCTATCTGCTGCCATACTATCCCTGACATTGCGGACTCTAAATTTGTAGGTCAATAAACCTTAAATGAACTCTTTTTTTTTTTTTTTTTTTTTTTTTGAGTTTTATTGGCCATGGAGTTTTATCACAGCAGTGGCAGCAACAACAACAACAAACTAAAACATTAGTCTCACTTTGACTCTTATTTCATTCTGACACTCAAAATTAGAAAGTCAAGTTTTTTTCTTATTCATACATAAGTTGCTATGATTTTTTTAAATTTCATAGCCTCTCTGTCACATTAGATGAGATATACTCAAGTTTCCTCAAGTGCACTGATCATTTCTCTGTATACTTCACCCTGTTAAAGCCACTCAAGTTATTTTACCTTTACTTTTTGTAGTTCTATAATTTCTAATTAATAATATGTCTTTGTTGGATTTTGGGGCAAATTTGTAATTACTTGTTAAAATATTTGTGGAACAAGACTTAAACTGTTTATAGTTATCTTCAGCCTATGATTAATCTCATGCAAGCTTCTGATAATGCTGTATGTATCCAATATACCTGTAAAAAAAAAGAATCTGTGGTTCTTCATATCTTTGGCAAAACTTGGCAAGTTGTTAATGAATTTTTTTTTATACAGCTACCCTGTTAATTACTGTGAATTAAAGGAAGGGTTTGATTTACAGACTGAGAGTCAGTCAGTCATGTCTGGGGAGGCAAGGAGGCCAGAGCGTGAGGCTTTTGGTCACAGTGTATTTGCATTCAAAAGGCAGAGTGCTATAAATGCTTGTGTCAGCTTGCTCTCTCCTTTTAGTCTGTCTAGGACTCCAGTGCCCATGGAGTAGCACCGCTCACTCACGTTGAGAGTGTGGGTCTCCCACATCCATTAACCTTATCTGAACAATTGCCCAGTGATTCTAGGTCTTGCCAATTTGACAATACTAACTATCGCAGGCGGTTTTTACAGAATACTGCAGCGTTGTTTCCCTGATAAACAATGATGCAGCGGCTGATGATATTAACTTCTTGACTGAACTTACTCCAGGCTGTATCAAATCTTAGTGAGACTTCGCCCTTCCTAGCATATATCCTTTGGAGGCTTTTCATAATTGGCATTAGTTTGTCCATCCTGATAGTTTTGCTTACTTTTATTCTCTGTAATGTCTTTAATTTATACGTGGGATTTTTCTTTTGTATAACTTATCTAATTAAAGTATTCATCTTGTAGGTATAACAAAATAGTAACATAGAAAGTTGTATTTTCATTTTGGAATGAAAATACAAATGAAGAGCCTGATGATACTCCTGTGTTCCTGTAATGTTTTCTTGAGATACTTTGCAGTTGTTTGATTCTAGGCTGTAGTTTCTGAATTTTTGAATTTATGCTTGGAAACCTGCTAAAAATTCTGGGATTCTTCATACCTCTGTCTTGTCAGATTGTCTGTCTGTCTTGGTCCTCTTTGTTCTGTGAGGTTACTGACAGCTTTGTTTAGCTTCGGCAGTCTCTCTCACATATGCCTTCGTGAGAAGACTCATGATGAATGTGTGCTTCCTCCTTGAGGGTTTTTGCCTCCTTAAATCCTGGCTGCCTTCTATGTTAGTGTTGGATGATGTGACACTTAAATATTCAATTTGATCAGTTCATACAGCTCAGCTCAGCTATTTGTTTTACTTGGCCCAGGCGTTTTTTGTTTTGTTTTGTTTTGTTTTGTTTTGCCAGTGGCTAGACACTATATCATGGTGGAAGTGCATGGAGAAGAAACTGTTCCTATCAGGGTGCTGCGTGCTGTGGGAATTATGAGAGAGTAAAGTCTAAAATCTCAGTATCCAATTAAAGACACTCCTGTTGTCCTGATGTCTATTAGGTCCACACTCTTAAGAGTTCATACCTCCCAGGACTGTCCTGGACTAAGACAAAAGTCATCAGCACATGCCCCTCTGGGGATATTTACCCAAACAGCGGTGCCCTTCGCTGCTGTTAAAGGTAACAGCTCACCACTTCAGCTTTAACGTTGAGTTATTAATTGCTTTAGTTGGTTGGCCAGTAAATCCTCTGTTACCAGAGGTGCTTCTTTCTTTCACTTGTTGAAGTGAAATAATATTGATGCCTCACTGTGTGTGAAGCAAGAACAAGGGAGTACATATTCCTTCCTCTTCAAAAGAACAAAATATACTACCATTGAACCCCAAGTAGCCATTTGTTATTAGATGTATACGTATATTTATTTGACAATATTCATCTCTTACAGGTTACTTAGCCAAACAATGAAGGATCATTTAGTAAGAGTAGCAAATGAAGCCGAATTTATCCTGAGCAGGCAGAGAGCAGAGGATATTCACAGACATGCAGAATTTGAGGTAAGATACTGCTATACGTTTGTTTATATACTCTGTTTAGATGGTAATTATCTGCTTAAGCAGAATGGTAGTATAATCTAAAGAAGCATGCTGTTAGTCTTCAAAATCTAGTTTATGAGAATCATGAAGGATTCTGGGAAAGCTGTCCTGGTTCAGCACTAGTTCACCCTGACATTTGATCACTGCATCTTTTTTGGTGTATTGTTGACCTGCTTTTGATAATGGAATGGGGCTGTAATCTGATGGTTTCAAATAAGGAGAATCAGTAAAGGACATAGTCCTCTTTGGCAAGGTTTTTGTTGTGGTTGTATGTGTTTGATGGTTTTGAGAGTTTTTCAGTTTTCTACTTGGCAGCGCGGGCTGTTGCCTGTTGAGTCTTCCTGCTATACCTGCATCTCTCATTTTGTGGCCCATGAGGGACCATGTTTTGTCTGACTCATCCTGTAACCAATGCTTAATTTAGAAGTTCCTCCTGGGAGCTAGAGAAAGTACCCAAGGAGCTAAAGGGATCTGCAACCCTATAGGTGGAACAACATTATGAACTAACCAGTATCTCTGAGCTCATGTCTCTACCTGCATATGTATCAAAAGATGGCCTAGTCGGCCATCACTGGAAAGAGAGGCCCATTGGACATGCAAACTGTATATGCCCCAGTACAGGGGAACGCCAGGGCCAAAAAAATGGGAATGGGTGGGTAGGGAAGTGGGGGGAGGGTATGGGGGACTTTTGGGATAGCATTGGAAATGTAATTGAGGAAAATATGTAATAAAAAATATTTAAAAAAAAAAGTTCCTCCTGGACATCTGCAACAAACGTGACTTCAGAAAGGGAATGTCTGGTGTCATGGCTCTATAAATGACTAAAATAAATGACGAAATAAAAAAATTGACAAGAACATTTGTTAAAAATTGAAGATATTTAAAAGTATTTCAAAATTAAAGATATTTAATTGAAGATATTTAAAAGACATCTAACTGCTACTTTCTGTTATGTAAAGATAGATAAGCTCAAATGCTTTTCCTTTTCTTTATAAAAGATGGAAACCATCACAGCAGGGTAGTGAGTATAGTGTAAAGGTTATCCAGAGTTTGGCTTTTAGTAACTTTCTGAACTTTTTGCTGCTAATTACTAATTACTAACTACTAACTACTTTTTTCTTACAGAGATTCTGTTATATATTTATTTACAGAGCCTGTAATAGTAAAGAGGCTGATATGATTTACCTATTATCAATAATGTCTGAGGAGTGCATCCCTTTGTTCTTTGCTTTTTTTGATTTCAGTGAAATCTTTTCCTTTTGTATTAATGTTCCATTAAAGTCATAGATCATCAGTAGGTACATATTTCAACTTTGTTTTAAAGAGTTTTTGAAGCTGTAGACAGAAAGTGTATTAAAAATTATGTCATGTTCAACATTGGACATTATCTTATAAATAGGGTATATTATGAATGTATACATTTCAATACTAAGTTTTACTAAAAATTTGTTGTTTCTGCAGTTTCAGTTTGCATAAATTATACACATCTGTAATCCAGATGTAATAAAAATTATCCCTTAATGATTTTATTTTTCAGAGCCAATTTAAGTTAAAATTTGTTTCAGTAAGAGATTCATGATGTTCTTTTAAACAATTCTGCTTTGAATTTCATTTATTATGCTCTAGAACTCACTTCTTATTAGCTTCTGCAGATCTGCATATTGTGTGGTAAATTTATTTGCTTGAATTAATAAACTCATAATTCCTTTTAAGTGAAATACTTATATTAGAAATACTTTATTAACTCTGTGTGTATGTATTGTGGGTATATCTGCCCTTGCGTGCCCATTGTTAATAAAGCTCAGAGGTTGATGTCGGTGTCTTCCTTGATTGCATTCTATCCTAGTTTTGAAGCAAGAGTCTCTCCTTGAACCCTGGAGCTCCTCAATCCAACCAAGCTGCTTGCTAGTGAGGTCTAGGGATCTGGTCTGCTGCCTCTTTCCCCCTTACTTCCAGAAGTGTTGGTGTAATATTGCTGCACAAAGCTTTAAGTGGGTCCTTTAAATACAATCTCAGATCTTTGCCTATTGACCCATACCTTTAACTCCAGCTACATTTTCTAACAGGACCTAGAGCATATTTATTTAGCCAAACATACTATATTGTATTTATGTTTAATGACAATTTAAAGATGAATATTACTATTTTTATGTTTCAACTTTGCATGCACATTTCAACATATTAGAATATTAACACATCTTGTTTGTTTGTTTAAATATATTTTTAATATGGTGTTATTGGACTGCCACTATTTTTATGCAGGCTTTTTCTGATCAAATATTATCCATGCATTCTAGAAGTCTGGGTTTATAACTATACTAGGTACTAAAATTTTCTTCATACTTTTATATAACTTCCTCTATGCTTTGTAAATTATGTTCTGCAGTGAGCTTCTCTGCATGATTTCTTTTCAGTAATTAAATTAGCATTTTCAGGTGCTGAAAAGTTGTTGGCCTTTTCCGTTCATTGTGTTTCCTCATGCGTAAAATGTGAGACACCCACATATTTTTAACTCTTTTAGAGTACCATTTTATAGCCTGGGTTTGTCAGCTATATAGTGAGAGTGGTTTATTTCCCTATTCTATATTAAATAATAATATAAAATATTAATCTTATATGTCAATTTAAGTATGGATCTTATGTCAGATAAGTAAATATCCAAAATGACATTGTATAGTAATTTATAAGTGGTTGAAGATTATTTTTTCCTCTTAGACAATCTGACTAGGTTATTAAAGATAGAAGACTCCAGACTCCCGGATTGTCTCTTTGTAGGTGTAAGAATAATAAAACTATAAGATTTTGAAGCCATGTAATTTGGGATAATTGCCATTATATTAATGAATCTTACTACAATAGACATTAACAATTTTCAATAGAATGAATAAATCTTACATCTAATTTTCTATTTTACTTTATTTGGAAAACATAACTGAATTATATTTAAATGGGGACTGATTTCTATTACAACTTTTCTAGAAAGTGTTGATAACACAGAGCTTGTACTTGTTTTCAAAGGAGATCATGTCTGTACCTCAGTATCCCTTCTTCATTACTGCAGAAAATACTTGTATTCCTAGGTAATGTAGTTCTTTGGAATAAACTATGATCATTTAGCTATGTATGTCTTTAGATGTTTTGAGGGAACATTCTTTGTAAAAAAAAAAAAACAACACAAAAGCCAACAAAGTAATCTTTACTTATGGATTTTTTTTTGGATACTGTAAGCTAATTAATATTCTATGTTCTTAATTGAGATTCTGATCTGACCAATGGATTTGTGTTGTGTTGTTGTTTGCATATTTTAAGCAATTTAATTAAAAACTTCATATCTGATTTGCCACTTCAGTCTTTGTATTGTGTTAAGGTGTTGGTTTACAGATCTACTACAGTGCAATACAGTCTGTATATGTGTATAGTCCTTATAATTTACTGACATTGTAGCAGGAGGTGAAGTGATAGCATCTTCATTGGAATATGCTTTTCACTCAGCTTCTAATCTTTTTTTTTTCTGCAGTTTTTTGAGATATGGTTTCTCTGTATATTTAGCCCTGGCTGTCCTGGATCTCACTCTGTAGACCAGGCTGGCCTGGAACTTAGAAATCCACTTGCCTCTGCCTCCCAAGTGCTGGGATCAAAGGCGTGCCCCACTACTGCCTGGTAGCTTCTAATCTTTTATTGCCTGTTGTTTTGATCAGCTTATTAGCCCATGCAAAATAATGCCAGAGCCTGACCAATACAGATGTGGATGCAGTCAGCCAACCATTGGACTGAGTGCAGACACCCCAATGGAGGAGTTAGGGGAAGGACTGAAGGAACTGAAGGGGTTTGCGACCCCATAGGAAGAACAGCAATATCAACCACCAGACCCCCAAAGCTCCCAGGGACTAAACCAGCACCCGAAGAGTACACATGGGTGGACCCATGGCTCCAGCTGGATATGTAGTAGAGGATGGCCTTAACTCCCATCAGTGGAAGGGGAGTCCCTTGGTCCTGTGGAGGCTTGATGACCCAGAGTAGGGGATGCTAGGGTGCTGAGGTGGGAGTGGGTGGGTGGGTAAGAAAGCACCCTCATAGAAGTAGGGACTGGGAGTTTGTGGAGGGGAAACTGGGAAGTGGGATAACATTTGAAATGTAAATAAATAAAATAACCAATAAAAAAAGTTTGTTAATGGATAACATGACCCATTCTTAGGGAATTCTATCAGATTTAAGATTATGGAGTAGATTTTGTGTTTGTAGTTGCTTCATTGGTATTTATAAAATAATAAGTAATATTTGTTCTGTTTATGAGCACATGACTCTTTTTTTTTCCATTTTTTATTAGGTATTTAGTTCATTTCCATTTCCAATGCTATACCAAAAGTCCTTCATACCCACCCACCCCCACTCCCCTACCCACCCACTCCCCCTTTTTGGCCCTGGCGTTCTCCTGTACTGGGGCATATAAAGTTTGCAAGTCCAATAGGCCTCTCTTTCCAGTGATGGCCGACTAGGCCATCTTTTGATACATATGCAGCTAGAGTCAAGAGTTCCGGGGTACTGGTTAGTTCATAATGTTGTTCCACCTATAGGGTGAGCACATGACTCTTATGTGGCTGACTTCCACATCTTAGTTTGACATTTGAATTTAGTAAAAAAAAGTGATTATTTCTTCCTTGTTTTAATATTGCAAGTTCTTATAACTGATTTGCGTGTTGGAAATCATATGAAAGTAATTTAAGAGTACAGGAAATGTCTGAGCTGTTGAAAGTTCCCTATGTGACTATAAAAGTTTTCATCTGATTTAAATCATTAAATCAGTGGGAAAGAAACTTTTATTTCAGATTTTGACAGACAATATTTCTGTTCTTTCAACATGACTCTTCTTCATCCCATTGGATGTAATTCATACTCTTCTGAGCTTCCATGGGTAAACAGGTTCTTGTCTGTGGTTTGCATTAGTTACCTGCACACTTTCATCTCCTTGTGAGTTCTTTAATCCCTAGTGTAGTGGTTTCCACATGTCAGCTACATGGTGCAGCTAGGAAGGAGCTGGTGAGTCAGGCATCTTTGCTTTTACTAACACCTTCCTCTGGTCACCTATCATACATAGGAAAAGGCAGGATGGGAGGTTTTTTCAATGGAGATGCAATGCTTTGGCTCAGAACTTTAGGAAATAGCTTGAGGTACAGTGCCATGTACTAATTCAGCTGTATGTAATACTTTGCAATTACCCTGGGAAATTATTATTTGGTCAGAAGAAGCAAATTTGATTCTCTGTTTTGTTTGGCTTTATCCATCAGAGGCTGAAAAAAGGAGATAAACATGAGCCTAGCCCCCTTTTAGTCTCCGAAATTTGGGCTAAGTTTTAGTTTTCTCTGTAATCATGAGACATGATGACATTTGTGGAAGCCAGCCAATGCAGCATCGCTTTTTAATTTGTCTAGACATTGTTAAAAGTTACTACTTGTCATGACAAGGGAATGATTTAATACAGGAAACATAGCATCTCTGAGTGGATGTTTTTCTTTTTTCTTTTTTTTTTTAAATTTTTAAAATTATTTTCTTCATTTAAATGCTATCCCCTTTCCTAGTTTCCTTTTTATGATAAATTAATTTATTTTGTGTGTCTGAGTGTGTAAGGGACACATTATCATGGTGCATACATAATATATAAGGGTCAGAGGACGACCATCGGGAGTTTTCCTCTTCACTGTGCAGGTTCTAGCGATCGAACTCACACCATCAAACTTGGTGACAAACAACTTTAACCTCTGAGCTATCTTGTCCACCCAAGAAGAGATTTTAAAAACACAGTCCCAACAGTTCATTAAAAACTTTATCCTCAGTGAATTAATGGGTGACAGTTTTTAAATTTAGAGATTATTCAGAAGTTAATGCCACAAAGAATAAAATATCAAGTAAGAACTCAGCAGAGGGTCTGGGGAGGCTGCTGCACAAATGGGTACTTGAGATATGATCCCTACCACTGATATATAAAACCTGGCTGGTGGCTCTGTGGTGAGTTTCAGTAATCCTGATGCTGGAAAGGCAGAGATAGGCAGACTTCAGAACTCACTGGCCAGAGAGCATAGCAGAACTGTGGGAAGTTCTCGGTTTATTGAGAAATTGTGTCAGGAACAATTAAGGAAGACTTGCAAAGTTAACCTCTGGCTTCCATATGAAAGTAGGTGCATGCACACGCATACACAGATGAATATGTATGTGTGTGTGTCTGTGTGTGTGTGTGTATATATGTGTGTGTGTGTGTATATTCATCTGTGTATGCATGAATGTATATACATATAACACACACAACAATAGATCTTGTAGTTGATATTTTATATCCAACTACAGAAGAAAGTTAAACAGGTTACGAAAATGTCTTAACATATGTATGCCTGTGGGTGCTCATACTGTTTAAGAGTTAGAACAGTATATGTAACATACATCTTTTAAAGTAGTGAAATAATATTGACTCAGAGGTCACCATTTCTATCACTGCCTCTTAAGTCATGTGAGTGCATAGTATTTGTTTATCAAAATTAAACTCACTGTATGTGGCGTAAAAGTAGCTTATTCATGTATTTTAATCCACAGACAAGACAAGGGATGTATATTAAATTTAGAATGTATCTGTGGGGATAGCTAATTCAATCTTATTAGTACATATTACCTCACTTGCTTATCACTGTTTTGCAGTAAAAACACAGACATTCTATTTTCTTAGTATTCTAGTAATGTAATATATTATAGCATTGTTCATCTTGTTGTAAAATTACCCTTTTAATTTTGTTTTTCTTAAATAACTCAATTTGAAGTTCAAATTCTTAGATACATTGGAATGTTTAAAAGAATTTAAATGATGTTGTAGGTAAGCCATCAAGATATAGCTTCTGGTGGTCTGCAACCCTATAGGAGGAACAACAATATGAACTAACCAGTACCCCCCAGAGCTCGTGTCACTAGCTGCATATGTAGCAGAAGATAGCCTAGTCGGCCATCAGTGGGAAGAGAGGCCCCTTGGTATTGCAAACTTTATATGCCCAAGTACAGGGGAAAGCCAGGGCCAAGAAGTGGGAGTGTCTGGGTAGGGGAAGCACCGGAGTGGGGTGAGAGGGCAGGGTATAGGGAACTTTCGGGATAGCATTTGAAATGTATATAAAGAAAATATCTAAAAAAGAAAAAAAAGATATAGCTTCTGGGCTGTCTTCAATTTGTACCTTATGTCAACTCTCTGCCTATGGTGATGCACCACTGCACTGCATACCCGGTGGTTGCACACTTCAGTCTCTTTCCCAGGCCGGTCAGCCCTGCTATCTACCGGAGACCTTACTTCCTGTGCCCCTGTTTTCAGTGTTATTTGTTACACTTTACAAATAATGCTTTGGCACTGTGGTGGTCTAATGTTGCAGTAAATCTCCTCCCACGTATGCCTGGACAATGAAAACACAACACAGTTAATATGACTGCACGCGGTGCGCCCAGATTGGGCAGATCTACACTACCATCTTTCACATCTATGAGACCTCTTTAGAACTTGCAGTTCCCCAGGCCATGTGCTTCTGCTCTGCTTTTCTTCCTCCTCCTCCTCTGCATCCTCTCCCTCTTCCATTTTCTCTTTGCAGGTTTACAGGAAATCACTTGAGTGCTGACTCATTCCTCGTTCAGAACCCCTCATAGGAGAACAGAATTAACATCAAATATAATTAGCCCCAGGGTTATCCACAACAGTCTAACTATTATTATTTCAACAAAAATTTTTATTTATTTATTTATTTATTTGAAACAAGGTCTTACTATGTAGTGCTGGTCCTCCTGGAACTCACTCTGTAGACCAGACTGTCTTGAACTCACAGAGATCCTCTTGCCTCTTCCTCCTGAGTGCTGGGATTAAAGAAATGTGCCACTGTGCCCAGCTTATTCTGGGTAGACTTTTAAAGTGCTACGCACAACTACTAATTTCTTACTGTATTGAAGGGAATGCTCTTTTTTTTTTTTTTTTTAAACCAAATTTGATACTTTTCTTTGGTATATCTAAGAATGCTGTTTTTAAATGCAATTCTTAAAAGTTGCATTTTGCTTAAAAACTTAAACTCCTTGCATAGACTTTTCTGTATTGCTGTGTTCACTATGTTTTGTATGCGTGGCAGCCGTGTTTTAGCCATAGAAGGGCCTGTTTGTGTCATCATTGATATCTCTCTTTATATTCTCAAATTAATACCAGAGTTATGTCACAGACTCACAACTAAGAATTTCACATTTTTATTGCACATTGTTTTGGTTCTTTGCCATGATCCTGGGGTTGAGCTGAGCACCGTGTCCTGCTTAGGCAAGTATCTTCCTGTAGCTCTCCTTCTCCATTGCAAGGTATATTTGTGTGAGAGCTACTTGGAAAATATTTAGTTCTCAATTAAAGGAAACTGGAGACTTAGTTTGAAGTACAATATCCTTCAGCCATTTGAGCTGGATCATTGAACTAAGCAGAGACTTAAAATGAAGCTAACGAAGGATGGTCTCTTTTTCTTCTAATTAATGAGTCTGCACTTTCTCTCAACATATTGGTACAAGAGGATAGATTGGTATAGAGGAAAGCATTCATTTTTCAATGCCTAGTTTGGACTCAAAGTAATTCACAGGGATATAGTATATATAGAATAATTGAAAAGGGTACGATTAGGTAGATCATTTTGACTTGTGTTTAATACTGTAATTAAGAGCTGGACTAAAATACTATTCTTATAAGGGAATAATCTTAAGCCTTTTTAAAAAATGATTTTAAGATAAACAGTACTTTTAACTAGCATTTTTGAAGACCCGTTCTGCTATTGGCACACATTTTTTATCTCAACCTCCCAGAATTTTATTTCTAACTTGTACTGCTCTCCACAGCTTGAGACCTGTATGCACAAAGTGCCTCTCTTTATCTGCACCTGAAATGTCTGGATAGCATGTCCATGTTGGGATTCTTCTGTAACTGCCTTCCCCTGCCATCTGTTGTCTGCTTTCTCCCTGCTGAGCAGAGGTCTTCCACTGCTTGTTTACAGATGTTAGCCATCACTAGGTTTCTTTTACTTGACTTCCTTCAAATGATTTTGATTTTGCATTCAAATATGTGTTTTGCATACTGCCTTTTTTTTTTTTTGTAACTTTAACCCCTACATAAATGGTCCAAATCCCCTGAAATAACTTTGTATTTGGTTTGGTTGTTTTTTCTTCGTCATTGTGTCACTGCTTTTATGTAAAAAGTCAGAACGGTCATTGTGAACCTTAGGTTCTGCAGACCTCTCAGGGACCAGCCTATCCCTTTTCTGTGTTCTTAGTTCCTGCTCTTGACTCCCACCCACCCTGGCCAGCACCTGTGCACCACCCCCCGTCCCGTTTTTGTCCAGCACTGATATCTTCATCCTCCAGTCACAGCCCTTGTTCATCTCTTCTCCCCTCTCATCTTTGTTCTTTTCCTTTTGCTAATTTTACATGAAAGCCTTCTTTGCTGTGTCTTCTCTACCAACCAATCTCCCAAATATAAACCAAGCTTGCAGTGTCTTATGTTACTTACTAATGCAGCCATTTGTAACACCTCGCTTACTTACCTATTTGTTTCCATCTTGATTGTGTGCTTTATGAGAATAAGAACTCTGCTGCCTGTCTATAGTGACAAAACATTGTTTTTCATGTTACGCACTCAGCAAATAATTGTTTAATAAATGATTACACTTGTGGAAACTCTGCATTATACCTCCTAGATATATCCAGTTGGTTTTGTTCAGTTTTATAAAAACCCAAAAGTCATAGTAGAACCCTTTCGCCAATCTCTTAGTACAAAGAAAAAGGTTATAATAATTTTCAGAACTTCATGATTGGTAGGTTTCAAAGTATAGTTTTAGTTCTTTAATCAAACAAGTGCTGATTATATGTGAAAATTATAGAATAGGAAATAGTACAAAATAAAACTAGCACATTTTAAGAAATTTGAAAACTCCTGCTTGAGTATATATTTCGAGATTTTTTTTTTAATTTTGAGAGAAGGTATTAGAATGTTAAAGAAGAAACACAGTTTGAGAACATAATTCAGAAAATACACTTCCCGTCTTATATGGAGAACACTGGATAACATTTGTTGAATTAACTGGGTTTTTTTTTGTTTGTTTGTTGGTTGGTTGGTTGTTTTTTGTTTTTGTTTTTTTGTTTTTTTTTGTTTTGTTTTTTGTTTTGTTTTTGTTTTTTCGAGACAGGGTTTCTCTGTGTAGTCCTGGCTGTCCTGGAACTCACTCTGTAGACCAGGCTGGCCTCGAACTCAGAAATCCTTCTGCCTCTGCTTCCCAAGTGCTGGGATTAAAGGCATGTGCCACCACTGCCCGGATCTGTTTTAATTTTTTAAATGTAGATATAATCAAACTTGAATGAATGATATTGTAGTTGGACTTTTACTCCTTTGTAGGTTCTTTTTTATTCCACTCTTCACCATTTTTCTACCCTTTTATCCTCCTATCACTTGACAGAAGAAAAAAGGTAGAGTAGATGGGGTGACATTATCATTACACTACTTTCTGATGATTAGGAATATCAAGTTCCTTGGGGCAAGTTTGATCTTCATCATCAGGATATATAACTTATTTCTTTGTTGTTTCTTCTTTGCACACGATTACTTAACAGACCAACAGCAGCCAACCGCAGCCAACCACTAACCAATACCTTACTACCAGCCAACAACCGTCCCACTTCTCAGGACTCTAGCATCAGTATACTCTCTGAAAAGTCCCCAGAATCCAAACATCACACAATTGCAGAACCTTATCTGTGGCTGGCAAAATCACGTCCCTGCTAGAGCATGAGGCAGATCACAATCAGGTGTGTGGACAATCTGGAGGAGCCACATAACCCACAGCTGGGATTAAAATGAAAACATATTCTCTTAACATTTCTATTTTTTTTAACAAACCAAAATTCTTGTTACATGATATATTGTAGAATAAGATTATATGATGTGATTAAAACAAACACTAAATTTTGTTACTGATTATTATTATTATGACTTTTATTCTTTAAATATCAAAACTACGTATGAGTCTGGATTTGGGAAATTCAGCCCATACTAAAGACAAACAATCATGTTCATTTATTATTTAATTGGAATTTTTATGTGTTCCGACTAGTCTTGGTCTTAGTAGGTTTCAGCTTAAATAAAAAGATTTATTGGGAGGATTTCTCATACTTTTTGCAGTTTATTTTTAATATTCTTGTAGTAAATACCAATAATAAATGTAATAGAGTGGCTTGAAGACCAGGAAAACATTTCCTTCTAAGAGCTAGTATTTATTAATTTTTTTAACAATGAGTTTTCTAGTGTTTCATTTCTATTACATATAAGGCAATTCAAGTAAATAACGTTATTCTGAGGTAAAATAATTGAAATTGTATTGTAAGCTGTATAAGTATCAACTAATTTGAGGTATTTTTTAAATTTTCAAACCATTAAATATAATAATTTTAGAAATTTAAATTTCAGGTAATTTGCCAATTCTACAATCCATTGATACCATTGTCTTAGTCCTTAAGAATGAGTCAGTAAGACTTTTAAATTTAAGTCAAGTATAGTATTTCAGCTGACTTTTTAACAGCAGTAACCTCATAGCATATATTTATCTCCTGATTTCTTCCATCATAGCGTGAAGAAGTGAATTATTGAAAAGATAAAAATAAATTTGTTTGCTTTCTGTCAGAGTTCATATCCACAGGCAGCCTTGATGGAGGAGCGGAATGATTTAGACAAGTTTGCTTTGGAGATTCATAACATATGCTTGCTGGACAGAATTGAGTTATCTCTGCTCCAGAGAGTGAGTTAGTGTAGCAGGGGCTGACAGAGATGAAGATAACTGAGGGAAATTCAATTACCTTTTAGTGTTTTCTTTCTAATGGGATTCTTAATGTGAAAAAGATCCTTAGATGGTGTGCTGGTTTTTCCTGAGCTTCACTTTGATACCTGCTTCCTGAGAATTACAAACCTCTACTTCAGGTGGCCCTTCCTTACGTGTAAAGCAGGCAGTTTGCTATGTGTAGTACATTATATTGAAATAGTCTTTTAATTTTTTTTTTACTTGATGTCATTTGTAATTTATATAATCCTTGACTACACAATGTAGTGTCCCGTATTTTAAATAAGGCTATCATTTAGTACGATAGCAGTATTTTTCCTCTCTGGCAAATGACCTTTTGAAAATATGTTGCACTGTGATCTATTTACGCCTTTGTTAGCTATCTTCTTCTGGTTTCTGGCCGTCTTCCTTAAATGCTGTTAGGCTGCTTAGGCCTTTCACTCTTGCCTTTGCCTTTGCCACGGGGGGGGGGGGGGGAGAAGAAAACACGTTGACATCCTTCTTTTATCATGCTTTATAGAGACCTATACTTTTGACCAAAGGAATAAAAAATGGAGAACCATGAGAACTTAAGGGCAGACTAACAAAACATCAGGTGAGAAAGTTAATGCAAAGGGAAGGATATGACATCAGTGTCAAAGGCTGTCGAGGGAAATGAGGCTAATAAAAGAATCTACAGACACTAAAGGTACCTACCTAAGAGAGGAGCTTGAAAGCAGTGTAAGACTAAAGAGAAAAAAAAGCCAGATTCAATACACTGAAAAATAAAAGACTCCAATGATTTTCTTCCTTTGAGTTTGTTTATATAGGATTATGTTGATATATTTTCATATATTGAACCATCCCTGCATCCTTGTGACGAAGACTCCTTGGTCTTGGTTAATGATGTTTTTGATGTGTTCTTGGATTCAGTTTGTAAGAATTTTATTGAGTATTTTTGCATTAATATTCATAAGTGAAACTGGTCTGGAGTTCTCTTACTTTATTGTGTCCTTGTGTGGTTTAGGTATTAGAGTAACTGTGGCTTCATAGTATGCGTTAGATAGTGTTCGTTCTGTTTCTTTTTTATGGAATAGTTTGAGGAGTAATGGTATTAGTTCTTCTTTGATGGTCTTGTAGAATTCTGCACTAAAATCATTGTTCCTGGGCATTTTTTGGTTGGGAGGTTTTTAGTGACTGCTTCTATTTCCTTGAGGCTTATGGGATCATTTAGACAGTTTACATGATCTTGATTTAACTTTGGTATGTGGTATCTGTCTAGAAAATCATCCGTTTTGTCTAGATTTTTCAGTTTTGTCAATGCAGGATTTTGTAGTAAGATCTGATGATTTTTTAAATTTCCTCATTTTTTGTTATGTCTCCCTTTTTGTTGATTTGGATACTTTCTCTGTATACTTTAGTTAGTTTGGCTAGAGGTTTATCTATCTTCTTGATTTTTGCGAAGAATCAGCTCTTAGTTTTGTTGATTCTTTGTATGCTCTCTTTGTTTTTAATTCAGTCCTGAATTTTCGGTTTCTGTTTTCAGTCCTGAGTTTGACTCTTTCTTGCTCTCTACTCTTTTTTGGTGAGTTTGCTTCATTTTGTTCTGTAGCTTTCAGGGGTGCTATTAAGTTGCTAGTTTAGGATCTCTCCAATTTCTTTATGAAGGCACTCAGTGCTGTGAATTTTCCTCTTAACTCGGATTTCATTGTGCCTCATAAGTTTGGGTATAAGTTTGTGCCTTCATTTTCATTGAAATCTAGAAAGCCTTTATTTATTTTTTTTTAATTTAATTTTACTTGTAATTAATTTTTTACACTCCATATTCCATTCCCTGCCCCTCTCCATCCACCCTCCAACTGTTCCACATCCCACACCTCCTCCCCACCCCACCCTGTCTTCACGTGGATGTTCCCACTCCCTACCCAACCTGACCTCTAAACTTCCTGGGGCCTCCAGTCTTGAGGGTTAGGTGCATCATCTCTGTATGAACACAGACCCGAAAGTCCTCTACTGTATGTGTGTTGGGGACCTCATATCAGCTGGTATATGCTCTCTGTTTGGTGGTCCAGTGTTTGAAAGATCTCAGGGGTCGGGATTATTTAAGACTGCTGGTCCTCCTACAGGAGAGATATACTTATCTTAGGTGTTTTTCTTTTAAGTTTCTTAATTAGAGTAGTTTATTTACCAAACCAATAAGACCACATGGCACTATGTTGTACTTCAGCACAGCTCTGACTTTCAGTCATATAAAGGTAAACTTGGGTCTGACATTTACTAAACAGTAGAAATTCCTTTTTAGTTTAGGCTAATAATGAAAATGTGTATCCTTTACTATTGTGTGAGAAATAAATGGGATTTATAAATGGATTATGTTTCTTGGTACGACATTGTATTGAGTAATCCTTGTTGTATTCAAGCTGTACTCACATGTCCCACTGCCAGTTAGGAGCTGTGGTACCTCTGTAGAGCTTCCATCTAGATAGCTCCTGGGAAGAGTAGTGTCAGAACTCTTATTGTCATATAGGTGGCTGTTCCCAGCAAATTCCTCGATATTGCCTAAGGCATGGACGTAGGCTTTGCATCTTCCTTTTGTAGGTATAGTAACCACAGAAGAGCATCAGAACACAGACAGAGATTAACAGAACAGTGCTAGGAGAGATATATTGCATCTCTGAGAATTCACATGCCACGCTCATATATAGACACTGGCTTGGGACTCTCATATTTCTCAGCCCAGACATTTTCTTGGTCAGCTCTAAGGCTAAGTGTAGGTTCTTTTTTTTTTTTTTTTTTGTACTAATTATTTTTCTTTTTTTTTCCATTTTTTATTAGGTATTTAGCTCATTTACATTTCCAATGCTATACCAAAAGTCCCCCATACCCACTCCCCTACCCACCCACTCCCCCTTTTTGGCCCTGGCGTTCCCCTGTACTGGGGCATATAAAGTTTGCAAGTCCAATGGGCCTCTCTTTCCAGTGATGGCCGACTAGGCCATCTTTTGATACATATGCAGCTAGAGTCAAGAGCTCCGGGGTACTGGTTAGTTCATATTGTTTTTCCACCTATAGGGTTGCAGTTCCCTTTAGTTCCTTGGGTGCTTTCTCTAGCTCTTCCATTGGAGACCCTGTGATCCATTCAATAGCTGAGTGTGAGCATCCACTTCTGTGTTTGCTAGACCCTGGCATAGCCTCACAAGAGACAGCTATATCTGGGTCCTTTCAGCAAAATCTTGCTAGTGTATGCAATGGTGTCAGCATTTGGAAGCTTATCATGGGATGGATCTCTGGATATGGCAATCACTAGATGGTCCATCCTTTCGTCACACTTCCAAATTTTGTCTCTTAACTCCTTCCATGGGTGTTTTGTTCCCAATTCTAAGAAGGGGCAAAGTGTCCACACTTTGGTCTTCGTTCTCTTGTTCTTCTGAATACACATACATACATATATACATACATACATACATATATACATACATGCATTCCCTCCCAGCCTTCCCCATCTCTGTGTACATTTATGTTCACCTGTATACATATAAATGAAGGCCCACCTGTACATGTGCGTGCACATTCATATGTATGTAGAGGTCAGAGGGCAGCCTTGGGCATTATTTTACAGGTGCTGTACGGCTTTGTGCATAACTAGAGACTCAGTATCTCTCAGTTCATTTTCAAAGTCAGGTATGTATAGTGCAGGGTGTCTGTTAAGTTGTTTCACTTTATGTTTTAGCCTCTTGGGAAACGTTCATGTTGGAGCTCTCATTTTCTAGTTTTGATCTTCTCTGAGTAGCTGTTGAACAGGTTATGTATATGTTTGTATAGTGTACAAATATGTATATTATAACAAGCCATCATTTTTAGAACTCTATGAAAAAACAAGCCACTATTGGGGCTGAAAAAAGAACTGTGTAAATGTGATCTAGTCCCAGTATTTGGGAGATTAAGGCAGTAGGGACTTTATGAGTTCAAGGCCAGCGTCAACATCATGAGTTCCTGTTCAGCCAAGCCTATATTATGAAACCCTGTTTCACATTTTGTCTCTTCCTACATTGTTTAGGCATTTGCACCTGAATGATCTTTTACTTGTATAGTATTCCTGATTGTATGGTTTATGAGTTGCATATGTGTGCTTGTTGTATGCATTTCTTTGTGTGTATGTGTGTGTGTGTTTTGTGTTTTTTATTGGCCTATTTGTTTTCTTAAGAGAGAGAGAAAGAAGGCACGAAGTTGGCAGGGTGGGGAGATTGGGAGAAAATGAGGGAGAAAAATCCATGATCAGAATGTATTTCATGAAAAAACATAATTATTAATTTTAAAAGACAGGAAAAATATCAACTAGTAAACCTCCCTATGTTTTCAAATTGTAAACTTTTAACATTGGTAATGTCAGATTATTTTAAAAGCATGTTATCTTTTTAATGTAATATTTTAGTTATGTAAATTTGTCAAAACAGTTGTTTGACATAGGCTTCAAAAGCATAAGTTTAATAAAGATATTTTCATACAAATGTATCATATACCAAGACCATAGTCACCTGCCTTTTTCTCCTTCCTCTCGATTCATATCCAGCCCTCCAGCAAAACTTGTCCCTTCATATCATATATGCATGCATGATTTTATATTTATATAAAATTTAAGATCCACAAATGAGAAGAAAACACCTGATATTTATCTTCTTGGTTAAGTCACTTCATTTATTTGGTCTCCATTGCATCCATTTTCTTTCACATGACATAATTTTGTTTTTGTTTATGGCTGAATAAAACTCTATCATGCATTTATGCCCCATTTTCTTTGTCTATCTGTTGATAGACATCTTGGCCCATTCAACATCTTAGGTACTGGGAATACTGCAGCAGTATACAGACGTGTATAAGAATCTCTGCCATGCACATTTAGAGTTCCTTTTTTTATATGCCCAAGAGCAAGATAAATGGTTCATATTCCAGTTCTATTTTTAGTTTTATGAGAAAATTCTATACTGATTTCCATAGTGACTGCACCAATTTTCATTTCTACCATCAGTGTATGAAGATCCCTCCTTTCTTCCTAAACATATGGAAAAATGTTCAGTATCCATACCCATCAGGGAAATGCAAATAAAACAGCTTTCAGATTCAATCTCCCCCAGTGGAAATGGCTATTATTAATGCATGTCAATAAGAACCGGAGAACATATAGCATTATAACAGTTTGTAGATAGATACACAAATTCTGTTAACATTTCATACATTAAATAATTTATTCAAACTTTTGAGGAATATTTCCTTTATGGAGGAAATGGTTAACATATTTATTGAACTAGTGGAAAACACATGCATGTATTTTGAAGGGGAGAGCTCTGGCTGCTGTTTGACAGGCTGAGTGTTTGAGACAGGATCTAGCCATACAGACTGTACTGGCCTGAAACCTACTGTGTAGGCCAGGTTGGCCTCCAGAGTGCTGGGGTTCTAGCATGAACCGATGTCTTATTCTCCATGCTTGGCTCTGCCCACGCCCACTGTTTTATTAGGTTATGCTTTATTTTTCCATCTTGAGTCCTTGCTTCTTAATGAATACTTGTTTATCATAAGGTTTTTTTCATATCCTTATATACAGCATGTATGTCTCTCTGAGAAATTTTGGTGCAGATATTTTTATCTCTATTATATCTCTATTGTAAAGCTGTTACTGTTTACTCAGTTGCACTCAGGAGGTGGGAGAAAGGGCTGCTCGCCTGAGAAGCTGTTACTCCGTGCAGACAGCACTCTCTTCATTTTATGTTATTTAGTCCTCCAGGAAAAAAACCTCCGTGTTTTACCTACTGTTTTAGATGAAGTAGCTGAGACACAGAATTTCATATAACCTGTCCAGTTATGAAGACTTCAGATCTAAGATTTGAACTCAAGCTTTTGGACTGTAGATGTTGTGATTTTAAGTATTGATTTAACTGTGGTTATTAATAAAGATGAACCAATTATTTTCAATTCTGTTTTTTTGAACTACTTTTTTTTTGCATTTAGCTATGAGTTACCCATTTGCAGTTGTAAATATATTTACTTATTTAACCATGAGACCTTATTAAGCTAAATAAATGACTACTGTTCTGTATGTTTTAAAATCACAGTATGATATTTAAGAAGTTTTTGAATTCAGATTTATTTATTGTTTAAATTCTGTCAGTTTTATTGACTACATATACCAAGATACCTTTTATTTAATTTACCAGGTAGTCACATGTTGTATTGTCAGCATTGTTAATGGAACTATCTTACCTTCTTGTATAGTGTTTGAAAATTAATCTAAGAATTGGTAGTTTAAAAATATTAATAGGTACTCTAGTAAGGAATAAAATAATGAATCGCTATTGTGTGTGCATTAGCTGTACACATTGGATATACATTAGTGTATACCTGTATGTGCAAACTGCAGTATGCTTGTTGTTGACTTGTTTTTACAAATATTTTCTAAGGCATTTAAAAGCCAGCTTTTATTATGAGAAACTTAAAGGGTTCAAACCTGTGTTAATCTTTAAATCATTTAATATTATTGGGGACTGCAGTTTGTAGAGATAAGGCCCCAGAACACATTGCACCTAGTCCATTAAAAGAAGAAGAAATGGGAGAGATACCTTGATAAGTGTCCTCCCTGTTTTAACCTTGAATGCTATTATGGGGTGGGCTGGGAATGGGGGATGGTGCTATATCTGTTTCATTGGCTTAGACTTTTTCCTGCTGAGAGAAATCAATACTTTGAGGCGTTGCATGACAGAGAAATCACTTTAGAATTAAAGGTGGCTGTCACACAGTATCATTGGCTGACTTTTGTTTGCTGTTGAGGTTTGAAGCTTTCATTTTTCTTAGTCTTTTTCAGGAGTCTCAGGTTTCAGGTAGACGGCATTAATTTTTTTTTAAGATGAGACTTTAAATCTGAGGTAAAGCACAAAGACCTCCAAAGTGAAATATTGAGAAACTTCTTTATTTGTTGAACTTTACGTGGTTTTCGTTTCCAATAGTTTCCAGTAAATTTATAGTAGAAGTGGTTTTGAGACAATTGAGAAGTCACACTCTTAAAACTATTTGGCAGAAGCCTTGATTTCCTAATTAAAATTTCAGTAATTCATGTGTAGCACTTCAAACAAAATGAAGAAGGTAAAACTGTGTATTCTGACATGGAATGAAATATTGTAAACCTACCAAGTGTAGGAAAAAACAGCCCCAAGCTGTTCTTTTATTTCCCATATCATTGGTCTGTTTTCTGTCTAAAGGCAAGTATGTTTTTTGGGTATGGAGCACTGTGGCACAGGATCAGCCCCATGTGCAGATGGAAACCGGAAGGATCCTGTCCGGCAAATATGCTTTTTAATATTTAAAATATAAACATTCAATTATGAAAAGACTTCTTTTATATTTTCAGACAGTTTGATTTTAAAAATTTAAATGTTTTATAATTTGTTGAATTCGCTACCATGTATCAAATAAAACATGCTATTCTAGAAACCCAATGCTTGAAACCTTGTAATTTTGACATTCTTAGGTGAGTTTCTTGAAGTTAAAGGGAATGTTTGTGAGACATCTTTCTTCACAGTTAAGTTAGAATTCTGTTCTGTTTTAACACAGGCCAAGATCTCAGTTCTCTTCCAGTCTTCTCTTCTTTCTTCCCCTTTAATGTTTAATGTAAGAATTGTTTTTTATTTCTGTGTAGACTGTGTTGACATGTTGCACCTATGTTTATTGTTCTTGTTATCCAGTTGGGGTCTTTAATAGCTCCAACTGGTCTGCAACTCACTATGGGTCCCAGCTGGCCCCAGCACTGCCACCATCCCCAGCTTCTGTGTCTACAGGGCTGGGATCACAGGTTTGGCCATAGTCCTGGCACTCTGTTTTTTATATTAATAATTTATAGATGTTTTTCTTTTTCTTGCACATTCTAGCCTTATATTACAATGACATCACAGTTGTTGTTTGAGAACCATCATGTACTTTTACTGAGTTTTTCTTATAAAATTTTTTGTAGAGTTTTAAATAATTGCATCTCTTCCTTATTATCTTTCAGAAAAGTGTAGGTAATTTACTTCTAATAACATTTATATCTCATATTCCCATTCTCTACTTTTCTAATATATTTAAGGCTTTAAGTTTTCCTTTAAGTCCTGATATAACTGATTTTATGGGGGTTTTTTTGCAATTTTCTTTAAGGCTATTTCATTTATCTGTAAATTATTCTGAGAGTCTTAATTTTCAATTATGTTGAAAAGGAGCTTTTAAAAAAGATATTCTTCCATCTTAGTCAATAAGCTTAAGATTCAAAAGCATCTGCATTTCCAGGTCTTTCTCAGCATAACTTCTTCTCTAATAACTTGACCTTCATTTTCTTGCCTTCCGAATAGACTTTTTAAATTAATTTATTTGTATATGCGAAAGGAGGTGGGTGGCATAGTTAGAAGACGGCCTGCAAGAGTTTGTTACCTTCTTCTTCCACATGTGTCCTGGGATCTAATCCTGGCCTGATGACTACTAGCACCCTTAACTGTTTGGCCTCAGCTAGCTTCCAGTGGACAAGTTTTTGAAGAAACGCAGTGGTTTTTCTTGTCCCTTTAAGATTCCAAGGAGATATTTTGGAAGTAAGGTGTAATGTCTAGAATATTATATACAGAGAGATATAAAGGTAGTATGTGACATAGCTGAATTTCAGGCTATATGTTCTAGGAAATAAAATGTGGTCTTTGGCTGCAGGTGGACCCAGCAGTAATGCTTGTCTAGCACGAGTTTAGTCTTAGCACCCCAAAACAAAACAATCTTTAAGTTTCCTTGGCAATCAAGTACTTTTGGGGTTGAGAGTAGAGTATATAAATGTATATATACTATAAAATATTTCATGTAGAAAATAATCCAATGGTTGTTCATAACTAACCATCTAGATTATTTTTAGTTTTTTTTATTCAAACTAATAGAAATCTAGGTGAGTGGATTGATGAGTTATTAGAGGGTTTTCTAAAGTCGAATAAATGGGCAATTATCTGAGAAAAACTGAGGTTACCTGTTACTGAATATAGAAAAGCTTCCTAGTATAATAACATGGTTTGTTCAACTCTGTTGGTTTGATATTGGACGATTACTGTATAAGTAAAGATGAGCTTTATGGTAGTAATATGGGCTCAAATTTTGAATTAATTGTTAGATCAGCTCTAAAAACTTGAAAGATAGACCTAATTGATGATAGCAGATGATATTGGAAATGTATCCTTTGAATGGAGCATTTGAGAAAACTTTGGTAAATATACAATTATTTCATAATAGAGCCATGAAGGAAGACACTAATGTAGCAAGAGAGGAGAACGTGAGTTCAGTTCTGGGAGGAAACCAGAGTAAGCGATTTCATTTTCAGGCTACTTATTTCTGAACTTCCATGCAAAGAGCAAATATTGAAATAGGATAGAATCATGAAGTCCACATAAAAAATTTAAATTTAGTATTACCTATTTCTTCAATTAGAGCAGTGGTTCTCAACCTGTGGGTCATGGCCCCTTTGGGAATTGCATGTCAGATGTTCTGAATATCAGATATTTACACTGCAATTCATAACGGCAGCAAAATTACAGTTATGAAGTAGTAACAAAATAATTTTATGAGCCGGGCGTGGTGGCACACGCCTTTAATCCCAGCACTCGGGAGGCAGAGGCAGGCGGATTTCTGAGTTCGAGGCCAGCCTGGTCTACAAAGTGAGTTCCAGGACAGCCAGGGCTGCACAGAGAAACCCTGTCTCGAAAAACAAAACAAAACAAAAAATAATAATAATAATTTTATGGTTGAGGTCACCACAACATAAAGAACTGAATTAAAGGGCTGCAGCTCTAGGAAGGTTGAGGACTACTGATTTAGTGAGCCAGCCTAGGAACTTACATTGTAAGTGGCCATTCTAAATTGTTTTCCTGTTCAGTTAGAATTTTACTTATTTACTATAAATAAATAAATTCTAAGAAGCATGTTTATTTTACTTTCTTTATTAATCTCACTGTAAGAAATGTGAAGTTTCTTTGTCATCAAATGGAAATTGAATTATTTAGCTTTCAAGACCATATCTTTAGTTTTTACATTTGGATACTTTTGTACTATAGTTGTGATGTTGCATTCTATAGTTTATATGACACTTAAGTCCAGAGGTGATGTGTAGTGAAGTGTTCCACCTATAATAATACTGAAGGACAATTTTAGAGTCGCCCTGTACTTCTCATGCTCTAATTTCCAGTGTCAGCTCAACTTTAGGGTAGTGTCTCTGGGGTACCTCCATTCAACCTTCCAACACAGATGCCTGTGTTCTCCCCTCCCCCAACTATGTTTGCCACTTAAGTATTCCCCATATGTATCTGACTGAAGAACAGAAATTATTATTAGTATTTGATGAGAGCATCTTCAATTTATACCATTCAGATATTTTTATGAACAGAGACAAGATCATTATATCTTTTAGAAACATTCTTATTTGGTTTCCTTTTATCATGGTTTAAGGTCAAATGTGACTGTAATGTTCTACAAGGAGACAGAGATTGATAATCAAGAAAGAATGGTCCTTTAATGTGATTTATATGTATGGATTTTATGTCAGATATGAAAAGTTGCTTTTTAAATTGTAAAGGAAGATCCATTAAAGAACACTTTAAGCCATTTTACTATTTAGCTTACCTTGAGCCCTTGTTTTTAGAAATGTCTTTTCAGCAAACTTTGATAGGCTAGCAAATGTTTATTGTTCACCTATTTATAAAAGGCAGAAATAGTCTCCTTGGTAGTTTCTTGCTGCAAGTAAGGGCACATTCAGTATGGTTTAGTATGGAAATATGCAATGCTTCATGGGAGTACAGGGTCCATTGATTGTTTTCTAATTTCCACCAATAATTTGAGTCTCCACTCATCAGGTAAAGTTAGAAAAAGGCATACTGTGGCTGTAGTAAGCAATACAGGGCATAAGGTATAGAGAGACTTCTGTATCATCTATACTCTTCCTTTATCTAGCTTCTTAGTTCTTGCCAGAATCTCTGAAAATGTCACTATCAGGTGACATTTTGCTTCAACAGAATAATATTCTTCACTTAAGCTGCTGTCCAGATACATTAAAAAATATTTTTCTTTCTGTTTGTTCAAATCAAACCTTACAGAAGTGTTGTGTCCTGTGGCTTTTTTGTCACAGTCCTCTAACCAACATATGAAGTGTGAACCAGCACTTGAGTTGCTTTAACCTAGTCCCTAGTGAGTCTTATATTCACTACATTGGCACTTACATAATATAACATAATTTGCTTTTATTGTTTTTTTATTATTTATTTTATTTTACCGGAACACATTTAAACTTTTTATCAGTAGTTTAATAAAATTGAATATTCTGTTCCCAAGATAATTATTTGTTTTTCCATTTAGATATTGTTGTATTCATGTTGTGATATTAATAGCTGGTTTATATGACACTGAAAGTCAAAAAGTAGAGTGATATGAAGTAGGAAATTCTACCCAAGATAAAATGAAATGAAAGCGTCTCTTTGAGCTTGTACTGAGGACATGTCTAGGACAACCTCCATTCCCTGTCCCAACTGCCCAGAATCTTTCATTTTTTTTCTTTTTCCCAACTGATCCCACATCAGCTTCCATGAGGATTGTTTATAGAAGCATTGACATCTTTCCAATCATAAAACCACAGAAGAAAATGTCTTTCCCTCTTCTAGTAACCACTGGCTGTCTGCAAATCCTCAGGGAAAGGTTCAGCCTTGTGAATTAGTCCCAGTGGGGCAAGATGCTGAGGGACACAGCCTTGCCCAGGTAGCCATAGCTGCTGAGCCTTGAGAACAGTGCCCTGGGACATGCTACCCCTTCATCTGCTCCTTCTTCTGTGAGGGGTGATGTAGAGGCTAAGTATTCCACAGTCACATGGTCTTCACTGATAGATTGTTGGAATTAATAAAATCCTTTCATTTAGCTAGTTTAAACCTAAAGAGGAAGTTAAAACTGAAGAGGGGGGACAGACAGACAAAGGAATTGGCCAGTACTGTCAAGAAACACTAGCTAGGTGATGGAGTAATCTGGTTTTGATTCATAGTGAATATAATATTTTATTAATTCTTTGAGAATTTCTTTTTTAAATTAATTTATTTTTTACACTCCATATTCCATTTCCCACCTCCATCCACCCTCCGACCACTCCATTTCTTAAAATGTATTTTGATCATACTCATCCTTCATTTCTCCCTACTGATTTACCCCTAATCTCCACCTGCTCCCAGATTCATTTGTTCTCTCTCTCTCTCTCTCTCTCTCTCTCTCTCTCTCTCTCTCTGTCCTTCCCTCCCTCTCAATAGCTCATGGAGTCCATTTTGTGCTGCTTATATGCTCACAGGTGCGGGGTAATTTACTTGCAAATCATCTTCCTACTTGGTGAAACATCTTTAACATACCAAAAGCTGTCAACTGTCAGTGTTTCAGGGTTATGAGCCCTCCCCAGTCCCTGATAGACTGTTGAATTCCTTGGTCTTGTGCAAGTCTTGGTTCAGCCAACCCAACTGCTGAGTCTATGAGTGCAGTGGTCCTATTGTCTCCCAATGACACTGCTTCCCGCTGGTCCTCCTGACTTACTGTGTTTCCACCTTCTTTCTGCTAATGGTCCCAAGCCTTGGGATGAGGTGGGTATGATATGATTTGTGACTGAGCACTACACTAACACTTATTATCAGCACTTTGATCAGTTGTAAGTTTCTACATTAACCACTCTCCATTGAACAAAGGAACTTCTCTGAGATCTAAGGCCTGGATTGCTCTAAGTACAGAAATATGAATTTAGAGGGCCATTTCACTAATCCCTTTAGCAGAATAATAGGAATAGATTCACCCCTGGGGTCTGTGAGCTCACCCAACCATGGTTTCTAGGCCAGACTTACATTATTCGGCATGTATTACCTTCTCTGGTGCAGGCCTTAAATCCAGTCAGAAAATGAATGGTACTTACCCCAGTAACATTTGTGACTCTGTTGCACAACTGAATATGTCCCATCATGCTGGACTTTATTGTAATTCAGATCAGTAAGACTGTTGATGGCTTTTACCTCCTAGGAGCACACATCACAGCTTTTGTTACTGTGAAAGGTCAAGAGCAGGAAGGAAGCTTTCTCCTCAGTATAACTTGATTTCTCTATGCCATGTGAGGCAGTGTCTTTAAGAATGGGCCTTAATATTAAGTTCAGTAGCTTGTGTTGTTTGAAGGTCTCTAGACAACCCATGCATGGCTAAAACCTCACCTGTTCGTGGATTTTTTTTTGTTTGTTTGTTTTTTTGTTTTGGTTCTTTATGGCTTTGGGGAGTTAACTCCAAGTTGTATATACCAAGTATATACTGACCTCCCACACACACACACACCACACACACATATAAAATCTTATAATAGTTTTCATATGGCTTTCAAACATCCTTAATGTTAGTTATTTCTCCCCAGCCCCTCCTGCCCTGTGTTCCCTAAGATTTTGACTCCATTTCGAATAAACACTACTTTTTTTTTTTCTGGGTTTGCCTTAGTATTTGAGTTGGCTTCATCTTCAGGCCCTCCCATCCCTTGCCCTGTCGGATTGTGAATATTCAATGCTTCTAGAGGTTTGCATTTGTTCTTCTGTATACTGTGAGGGAGTAGGAAACTATCTACCCAAACTCTGAACTTTCTACCTCATACAATAATTACATTGGATGACTCAGGCTAATTTGTGGCTGTAATGTGATCATTAACCAAGTGGTTTAGGACGATCAGGACCCTTCTTTGTTGCTGGTGCTGTGGGAGTTGCATGTAACCATAGCTTATCCAGAATCTTACTGTCCATACAATAGGAGAGACGGGTAACCACAATGTGCGTGTTATGTATAAAATAGCAGTGTATCTGCCCATCAAATGCAGGCTACTTCCCACAAGGGTGTTTGTTCCTATGCATGCATGTGTGCATATATTTTACGTTAAGGGTGTGGGTTTTTAGACCCCTAGTTTGTGTCAGTAACCATGCTTTTGATGATGATCACAAAGCATCTTAAATGTGATGCCAGAAGTGGCAGAACTCCAAAGGATAGTAATCATTTGGGGACTAGACGTGTGCTCAGTTACTGCTAAAGAATCCTGAGATGCTTTGGAAATTTTCTATCTAATACAGTACTTTCTGAAGTTTGACATACATACCATCACCTGGAGAACATGAAGTCTTTGTATTTTGGCAATGTGACTTAATTATACATTTTTAATCTCACAGATGATTCTTTTGCTACAGGTTCATTCTATATGTATAGTTTAAAAAACCATTTTTTTTTCTTTTTCAAAGTTTTGAGAAGTTGCTGTGTTTACTATTTTAAGCTTAAAGCAAAACAAAAACAAAACACCTGCTCACAGAGTCTGAACTGTCACCCAGGGAGCCTGCATGGGTCAAACCTAGGTCCTCTGCATATATGTTACAGTTGTATAGCTTGGTCTACTCCTGTGACTCCTCAGAGTAGGAGCAGGGACTTCCCTGTCTCTTTTGCATGCTTTTGGGACCCAATTAATCCTACTGGGTTGCCTTGTACAGCCTTAATGTGAGGGGAGGTTCCTAGACTTAAGGCAACTTGATATGCCATCTTTGGTTGATATCCATGGGAGGCCTGCCCTTTTCTGAAGAGAAAAGGAGGAGTGGATAGGGGCTCAGGAGGAGTGGGAGTGGGTGTGGGGAGTGGGAGCAAGATGTGATATATGAGAGAAGAATAAAACAAAGAAACAAATGCAACACCAACCACCACCAAACAGAAAACCAAAACTAAAGCGTCTAATCCTGGTTGTGTAGTGATCTCATAACTTGCCCCTTTTCCTTAGTTATCTTGTCTCAAGGGGCTGTCATGATTGTTTTAACATGTGAATTGCTCACTTAGTATTCTGTTTAAAAAATTTCAGGACATTTGAATGTAGTCAAAACTCATCATAGTTATCTAGTGCAAATAATGTCTCCAAATTATTTTCATAGCAGTGTTTGTTCTACTTGGTCTAAAGACTTCTACAACCCCAGTTCATTCTGGCTTAATCCAGGGCTCAGCTTTCACATGCCTGGCAGTTTATCACTGATAAAAATCTCTGTTTAACTGTTTACAACATCTGAATACATCTCATTATTGACTTTAGTAAGCTAAATTAATCAATGTTTAATGAATGTTATAAAATGAGCATTAAAGTTTTGGTTGACTTGCTACATTCTAAAAATTGTTTCATGATACACTTAGATTTTTCACCCACATATTTTTCCGATATACTATTTTTATTGATTGTTTGGAATCTTCACACAATACACCAGGATCAGCTCACTTCCCTTTCCTCTCAGGTCCAGCCTGCCACACTTGTACTCTCCCCCAAAAGAAAAAATATACCCACATTTTTATAGTTAATTAATAAATCTTTCTCTTTTTTCCCCCTATTCCAGTCATTGTGTGCTCAATACTCTGCAGACAAAAGAGAAGAGGAGAAGATGTGTGATCATTTGATAAGAGCAGCTAAATATCGAGACCATGTGACCGCAACTCAGTTAATCCAGAAAATTATCAACCTCCTCACAGACAAGCATGGAGCCTGGGGGAGCTCTGCAGTAAGGTAAAGGGGAACCTGGAGAGGGACCTCACCCTCTGCTGGTGGCTTTAATGTGATTGAGGCTAAGTGAAGAACTGAATTAAGCTTACGTTTCTACTGTGTATTTAACTCATAGAAACAGAAAATCTATAATAGGTATCTTTATCGATCATTTTTGATACTAGTTCTTTCAAATAAAGAGAATTGTTTATCCTTACTCACTTTACAGTGAATTTGTTAGATAAATTTGTTATTCACTTCACTAGAATCTGAAATAAATTTTTAGAGATTTTATATTTAACATGTATCTCACAGATAGAAAATCTAATTTGGAACTTTTCCAAAAAATTCTGACTTTTTTTGATATTTGACTTAAAAAGTTCAGCGACCACTAACAATATTGTTTACCAATGTTGAGTAACATAGAGGAGGTATATAACATTTGGTTCCAGGCATTGAGAATCAACACTTTGAGGGTAAAATATACTGGCTTCATGATAGGAACCATGTTTGTTTCTTTCTTTTTCAATCCCACTCCAGTTGATGCTGTATGAGATAATGGTCATGAAATGACTTGAATGGGCCCAAGGCGTTGGTCTCCTACCCCCTAGCTCCTCTGTATATGCGTGCATTTGTGTCAACAAAGGTCACTGTGTTTTGTGGTCCTTTAATGCTACATATTTGATGAAATCATTTTCATACCAAGTACTGAGTAAATTAGGATAGTCCTTTGATGTACGTGGTACATAGTGGGAGCTGAATATTTTTTTTCATAG